>NC_056725.1:3130479-3270466 GCF_019279795.1 Protopterus annectens
AAAAAGTGCATTGTCAACCCCTTTGGTAAAAACTCTGTACCCATGAACTACAACATAGGCGGTAGTATACTTAACTCCGAAAGTGTGATAAGAGACCTTGGGGTACAGGTGGACAGTAGTCTCTCCTTTGATAATCACATCACCACAGTAGTCAGGAAATCCTTCTACATGGCACACCTCATCACAAAAGGTTTCTCATCCAGAAAAAAGAGGTCATTGTTCCCCTCTACTCATCACTCATTAGACCCATTATAGAGTACAACACCCCTTTTTGTATGTACCTCACAAGACATCTACAACAACTGAAAAGGCCGCAGAAATACCTCACAAAGAGGATTACTGGCCTCAAACAGATGCCCTACGCAGCTTTACTCCATCACATATCGCCTACTCAGAGGTGATCTCTGCCTAACATACAAAGCTATGTCAAACCCAGAGCTGTTGGACATGCTGCACTTAAAGAAATCCCTCCGAGCTACACGCTGTAGGGACCTAAACCTTGTCACCACAATAAACAGAACATGCTGGAGGGATAGATTCCTGTCCCAGAGACTTCCATACGTTGGAACAAACTACCTATCTATATTAAACAAAGCTCCTCATTAGCACTCTTCAAGAAAAATCTTGATGACTGGATGGAAAATAGGAAATTCACCCCGGGGATTACTTCTGTGGCTCTGCTTGACCGTGGCAAAGGAAAATAATTTTCTTGGTGGCAAAAGCCAGGGCACCTTTTTAACTGGGCTTGTATAGGCCCTAGGGCCGATAGCCTAGTACCTACCTATGAACCTATAAACCTATATCAGTGTGTGTGTGTGTGTGTGTGTGTGTGTGTGTGTGTGTGTGTGTGTGTGTAGACACAAACACTAAACAGGTTGTCAGTGGCACACACACAACACTCGCAACACACAGAACCAGACACATTGACCCACATATGAAGATTTGTTCACATGTAACTTACCCAAACCTCAAAGTCCTCTCAAATACATTCCTCAGAAACACTGCATGCACACAAATAAGACGACTCCCACCACAACACAAAAAAAACACATCTGATTGTGCCTCAGTTATCAACCTCATGAGGCGTAACACCACAGACTCCAATATTTTGTTCATAGAAGACTCCATTGGGAGACATACCAATTTCCCTCTCACCAGGCTGGATAAGAAGTCTACAGTTAGTCGCCTGCCATTGACCAAGATTCATCACATCATGCAAGCACTGAGGTCACTAAACCTCTAGTACGAGTATGACTCAGTCATAGTCCATGTGGATGTGAATGACCTGCGACGTACCTTCACGGACCATATGAAGACAGACATGATTGAGCTCTTAGAATATGTGACACAGGCGGGTATGAACCAACACCAACAGCACTACTAGATAGGGGCCAAGGGTACTAGCTGCTAGTACAAGGGTCTAGGGAACTACAAAAGGGGCGTTGAATACGGCACAACGTGGCTGGGCTAATATATGCCTTCGGGCAGATAGCCCAGTACCAACCTATAAACCTATAACCATTGAGCAGCATTCCACTGTCTTCATGGATGATGCCACAATACCAACAGAAGATGATATCCCCCTTTGAGTTTTTTCCCTATAATTTGTCCTTTGTCGTGCTTTAACTACAAAGTGGTTTGCCACTGTTTCATGGCTGCTGCAATGTAATCCATCACTATAGGATGTATCTTAGAAATTTTTAAGCACTCTTTCATGCATGAATGTGGGATATTGCCAAATGCTTTATTGTAGCCTATCCATGCTGTGTTTAGATTTTCGCCTTTTTATAGTTTTCTGTTAATGAATTTATTCAACAACAAATAATCCTTGGTTCCATATGACTTTTTTTGTTACCCTTTTGTTTTATTGCCATGATTCAGTTTTCTTCTAAATGACTATAAACTCTTTCAGCATCAATTCCACTGTATACTTTATACATTATCAGAAGGCAAGCTATTGCTGTATAGTTTGTTAGGATAGCATGCAGGTTCGTTCTTAAGCAGAAGTATTGCTTTTTCCTTTTGTTAGCCAGGTTGGTGTATGTTTGGGGTGCCCCTATAAATAGTACTTAGTCATGGCTAAACATTCATATAAAATGTTAATACTTTTAGCCAAAAGTTAGGTACTGCATCTGGACCTAGGGTTTTCTTAACTTTGTTTCACTTTCTCTGGCCATTACTTTATCCCATTTCATATCCTGCACATTTGAACTTCTTTGATTTACTTTTACTATCCATTCACCATCTTTGTTATGTTCTACAGGATCTTCATAAGTATTTTTCCAAAATGTATCTATTTCTGTTTTTATTTATTTGTTTATTTATTTATTTTCTGGTGTTTCAATTCCTTTTGCCTAGTTTCTCATTTCTCTACGAAAGTTTTTTTGGGTCATCAGTAAATTGCTTATTTTGTACTTTTCCTTTATATTTATCTGCATATCTTCTAAGTTTCTGTGCCTGCACATACATTTTAGTCTATGATTTGTGATAGTGCATGATAGAACCTGATCTGTTCTGATACTGCGCATTGCTTTTATCACATCTATTTTCTGAGTATTTGTATTGATCTGTTCCCTCTTCTTACTCTTCTAACAGTGGCACGTCTTGTCTTATATGCTTTATAGTTTTCTCTGTTTAGTACTTCCATGATGGCATTTGATTTCTTCCATTCCTTTCCCTTATTGCCCACTGTTTTTGTGGTAAGACTTTAATTGTTATTAATTTACCTGCAAATTAATATAATCTGTTTACTTCTGTTATATTACACACATTTATGTTGAAAGATTTAATTACTGTCTTTATTTGTTTAATCAGACTTCTAACATTTTGGGTCTTATTGACTTTTTGTAAATTTTTTCATTGATCTTAATATGTCTACCCATCTCTACTAAATAAAGCAACTGTTACCTTTGCTCTCCGTTTGCTGCAGGAATGCTACAGAAAGTTCCTGAACATCTTGCTATGACGTATTCTCTCCAGCTGCATCCTGCATTATTTGTTGCTCTTTCATATAGGAATTCACTTGTCTATCACTCTTCATGAGGCTAGTGATCAGATGCATCCCGTTCCACCTGTTTCTCCTTAATTTGTTACTCATTGCCCCATCATGCTGCAACATTACCACTGTAGGATTTTCTATACTTATCCTTCACTTCACAGGTAATCCATAACTACAGTTTCTATTTCTTTAACTTCACCATTACTAATCATCTTTTCTACTTCCCCCTTTGTTTTCTTATTTTTTTGTATTGTGAAATTTCGTATATCCAGATGCCTTTGCCTGTATTTCTCTGCAACCATCTTTGGTGACGTTTTTTGTATTAATTTGTTTCACTTTTTCGTTTGCATAAATATTGCATCACATTAAAGTTATTATACTTTCCCATGTCCATATTTCTTCCACTGATGTCTCCCGCTCTTTCTGTTTTTGTTACTTTGAGGACTAATTGTTCCATCATGCTGTGACATAACCTGTGTTAGACTTCATACACTAAATCCTTCACTTTGGAAGTATTCCAGAACTTCAGCTTTGATTTGTTTAACTTCTACTTTACTGATCTTCTTTTTACATCCCCTTTGTGATCTTATTTTTTGTGTTGTGAAAGTTTCCATACCTGGACACTTTGCTTGTATTTCTCTTCAAATATATTTGGAGATGCTTTCTGGCATTGATTACTTTGGCTTTCTCCTTTGCATATATTAATATTTCAGCAAATCAGATCTCTCTCTCTCTTTCCAATGTCCATGTTTATTTTTCATGCCTTTGGGTTTTGTTCTTTACATTTTTTGCACTTCCTTGTTTGCTTCTTTTTCCAAATGGCCCAAAGTTTTTGTCTACATACTGTTTTTCATGAATCTGTTGTATTAATGAACACAAAAATGCATTTGAAGGTTTTGACACTTTTTGTTGGGCAAGTACTGTATTTTTCTTTCCTCTAATTTCTCTCTTAATCTTTTTGAATATGTTCTACATGGAAATTCTGGTCTTCTTGCATAATAGCAACAATACATAATCTCTTTCCTAACCTCAAAAGTCCACTCTGTCATCTTTATGGCTCTTTTCTGGGCTATCAGTTTTTGTGGACTATTACTTCCTTCTACAAAGGGGTAGATGCATCCTCCCCCTGAACCTGGCCTAACCCCATTGTTGGAATGTTTCTGTGTCTTGAAGATTCTACACTGTCAGTTTTTCACTGTGCGCATATGAGACTTGGGCACTTTTTTTTATCTTGGGACTTGTGTACCCAGTTGTCCTTTTTTATTTTTAACCTACTTCTGTCCATGATATATGCTATATAAAATACAGCGCATACATCAGTGTCGTACCCAGTAAAGTATAGCTTATTTAAAGAGAAGCTCATTACTAACCAGTATCCTACATTTTCTTACATTCCAACTATAGCTGATTTTGGTTATTATATGTATTTCTGGATTCCAAGATGTTCTTGTTACATAAATTTGTAAGGAAAGCAATTTCATGCATTTGCAATTCACTAGAAGAAATCCTCAATGGAGGTTACTAGTGTAATGGCCATAGAGCCTTTTTAAGCCTGGCTATTCATGCCCCAGTGTTCATGTCAGTGCCCAAGGACCAGAGCATGTGCCTTGGAGCATCTATAAGCTGCTGCCATCCATAAAGGCCACAGGTGACAAGCAGGGGTGAATTTATGATCTCCCATCCACTGGTCCAAATGTTATTTGAACAGACTTAAAGAAGAGCTCTGTTTCACATAAATGGAGAGTCTTTTCCAGAAAAAGAGTAATCTCTCAAACTCAGACCTGTTCCTCCAACATGTTTTGATTATGTCACAGGCAAGGTTTAGATCCTTAGATCGGGTAATTCTTGTGATGTTTGTCATCAGGGCTGGATATGAGAAGGCCTTGTAGGCTAGGTATAGACTGCCCCTCAATAGTCTGTAGGAGACTGAGTACAGGGACAAGGGTTTGAGGTGATCCACATAGGACATGTTATTTACACCCTGTATTCTATTAATGAGGAATCTCTGTGGCCACTATAGTTGTTGCAAATGGCTGGTCAGGTATATGCTGAAGAGTGCAGTGTACTCGATTATTGGTCTAACATGGGCTAAGGATAGTGGGACTATGGTCTCCTTAGATCTGGATGCCATGCCATAACTTATAACTTGCCCCACATAGAAAGATTTTCTCACTACCATGGACACATGGTAATCAAAGTTAAGGTTACTGTCAACCTGAGTTCTCAAGTCCCTTACCACTGGGTGTACTCTTAGGAGAGTGTTATCAGTGTTGTAATTTGCAGGGGTGGTCATCTTCACAAAGGGTATAAATATGCATTGTTTGGCATTGAGTATTAGGCGGTGTTTTTGGCACCAGTTACTTGGCTCTCAGACCCTCCTCAAGGATATCTACATCTATGGAGGAATCAGTCATTGCATCTAACTTGCAGTCATCTGCAGATTTGGTCACCCAACAACCCCCTGTTTGCTATGATTTCAGAGAAGTGTATTCCAAACAGGAGAGGTCCACGTGCTGAGTACTGTGGAACACCACTAGTAAGAGGCCTATTTGTGGAGGTGGTTCCCCCACCCTAACATCCATGAGCCATTTGACTATCTGTCAGGTTACATATGGATTTATGTTTACATTTTTGAGTTTCTCTGTATTACTTAAGTGATGTAATGTGTTGAATACCTTTACCAGGTCGAGTTAGGCAGTATGCACTATTTTTCCCATCATCCATGGCTCAAGTGGCCTTCTCAAAGTAGTCCACTGGGTTTAGTAGGTTTGACCTACCCTTGACGAAACCAAACTGGGATGGGTCCAGTGTTTGAAGATTTCCTATGCATTTATTAGATCCATGCTAACTTGTTCCATGGCATTGTATGTAAGAGTAGTCCAACTTATGAGTCTGTAGTTCCCTGGGTCTGCTGATGGTCCACCTTTATTTAGAGGGATGCCCGTTGCAGTCCTGCATTCCCTAGGGATGAAGCCTGTCTGAAGGCTGTGGCCGAATAGACATTCTAGTGAGCCCGAGGGGTCATTTTTCAAACTATATAGGAGACATCCCTGGATATTATCAGTGTTTGCTGCTGTAGTGTGTTTAACTCTGGAGAGCGCAATGAGGACCCGTTTTTTAGTAACACTGGGGGAATAAGTGTTAGAGGGTATTTCCTGGGATTAACTAGTCATCTTCGAGTCATATGGACTCTGTCTTCTGCTTGTACCTTATTGCTCTTGTGTAACACTTTTGAGTAAAGTTACTCTCTTCTACTGTTTTATCTTGGACTTTAGTAACTACTTTAACCAAGAAAATGTTTCTGTCAAGGCTTTTCTCTCTATACTATGAGGCTGAGAGGCATGCCTTCAGTTATAACGGAAATATCATGAAATCACAAGAAATTAATGGCTTTTATTGCATGCATATTCCTATATACTAGACAGTCTAGTTTCTAATTAGAACTAGCCGGTACAGCTTTATACATACATAAATAAGTAAACAGACACACATATTCCATGTGAAATTGTAGTTTCATTTATTTATTTTATTTATTTATTTATTTTATTTGCATTTGGTTTACCAGGATAGTCCACTGGGCCAAGAAGAACCCGTTTTCAATGGAGTCCTGGGGAGAAAAGCTCCAAAAACAAGCAAAAGAAAATTACAGTCAAAGTTCTGGTTAAAGTACTAATAAAAACATAGTAAAAACATTGCATTCAAAAGTTACTATTTCAGAGGCAGGAATTACAAATCATGTATGGTCACACTAAGTACAGATATTCAAGTAAAAGTATTGCATTTAAGATACAAGTTCTGAGATAAGGTAAGCTTGTAAAGTTTTGAGTAGTAATTTACAAGTGGAATGGTTCCTTCTAAACCAATATATTAGAATAGGAGATTAAGGTGCCAGAGATGTCAGAGGTGAAGAGAGGCGAGAAGATTATGTGGGGTGGGGGTGGGAGCAGGAGCATTCCCACTGGGATATGAGGTGTGAGTGAAGCGATTTTTTTAAATAAGAGAGGTTTGCGGAGGTACGGATGGATGATGGTAGTGAGTTCCATTGAGGTGCAAGGGCAAAAGATAAGAGATTTTTGGCTGGGGGCCTGGTAGGTTTGTACAGTTCTATTAGGTTTTGGTTGTTAGATCTTAAGAGTCTTTCAGGGAGGTGCATTTTAAAGATGGAGGTTAAAGAGGGATAGAGGGATGGGGTGAAAATGAGTTTCTGTGCATTAATAAGTTGAATATAGGTGATATAATTGGGCAGCTATAACCAGTTTAATTTGTGAAGGGCTACACAGTGATGGGTAGAAGACTTGTGGCTTGTGGCGAATTTAGCAATTTACAAAATAAACAAGCAAGTAGACACACAGGTTCCATGTGAAGTCATAGTTTTATTTGACTGTTTCAGAACTGTAGAAGCAAGTGTGACATTTTGTTGCAGAGAGACAATTTGCTGATGAATTACGACAATGCAAGACATCTACACTACACACTCATTACTTTAAAGAACACCATTGCACATAAAACTAACAAAATGAATAAACATGGAGAGATTGTTCTATACTTAACATAGCCACTCTATTAAACAGCTTATTTATATATTTTACATATGTACATACATACAAATATTTAGGCGCGAGCAATAGCACCATTCTTGCCTGCAAAGTTGTAGTTATACTTTGACCTCATTTCCAGTTCTTATATTTTTTTCAACTATCATCTTGCTTGAATTCCACCTCTCCGTTTTGCCAAGCTGTTTAACATTCTTTCAGAAAGTGATATAATTCTTTATTCTAGTTCCAGTTTTCTGTTTGTGTCTGGCACCATAGAGCACAGGTTGTGACTCACAAGGGTCTGCCAGCCACCCACTTACATGATTATCAAGCTGAAATTAATAAGTAAACAAACATACAAACAGCTGAATATAGAAATAAGGAGTATAAATTATTACAAACAGAGGTTAAGTTTAATTCATGGTACCTTGGAGAGTACAGCACACATCTGTTTGTTGTTTTCATTACTTATTAAAATAATAAAATGTTTGTTTACAGGTACCATGTTATGTGTGTATATAGTTGGTACTCTTACAAGATATAAAACACAGTAAGGCTGTATTCAGAAAAGAAAAATTGCACAGCGTGTACAGCTAAACTATGCAGTAAGTGTTGACATGCGGGGCATATGCAGTTCAGAGATATCTGTACCACAATCATGGTAGTATGAAAATTTGTGTGGTCAGTAGTATATACTAATGACCATATTATGACATTCAAATGAGATGGATTATAGAGATACATTCATCAATAAACTGATGTTTTTGTTTTCATATATATTCTATAAGCAGGATGTACATTTGTAAGATCCTCGGTAATTATATATTAGGTCGATAAGTACATAGGTATATACTAGGCATTGAGAAGCATAGCCAGGCTAAGTGTGAGGCTGAGCACTGTCGAGTGAGTTAAGCTCCATGCTTAAGAAGCTCCATGCTATATAATCCACTGAGGATTTAGGATATCCTGGCTATTCATTAAGAATATTACTGAATACAGACCATGTGTAGTATTGCTTGACATGCATAGGAAGTCTTTTCACTAATATAGGATTCATTGGGATGGAAATCTTTTGTGCCAGTCATGCTCTATTTCTGTGTCTATAAGAGATTACAGACTTTGTTGTGGGGTTTGTTCATGGTGGTGTGTGTTTTGCATAGCTGTAAGAGGTCAAAGCAGGGTGGAATGGGCCATGTACCCTACTGATGGACAGCACTCTATCTGCTTAAGGATGGCATAAAGAGCAAGAACTGCACATATCAAAAATGCCATTTGAACCCTTGATACAAGTATCACCATGAACAATAGGAAACAGTAAGGATTGTGAAAGGGTGTACAGTTTAGCAAACTGTGTGACCTCAGTGTAAATATCATAATTTTGGCTTTAACACAAATTTTACATGTTATACCTCAGGTACAACAATACATCACAGGTAATCTCAGCATGTTCCAGGAAGTGATACATAAGACAGGTGTTTCCATTCAGATGGAAGAGCACCAGCAAGGTTCCAGACGATCAAACATGCAGGAATCTCCAGTCAACAAAATATATTGTTGAAGGTGCAGTGTGTGTCTAACAGGTAGCACACAGGGTCTGCAAATAAATGACAACAATGTTAAGCGTGGTAGGAAGAGGATATTTTTCAGCTATCTTTGATAAGCAGTGGACTTCATCTTCCTAATTTCTTGATGTTCTCCCATGATGCCTATGCCCACGGCACATGAGAAGTTGCCACTATGCTAAGTGACAGTGGAATCTAACTGAGCATGGGGTCCAAACTTCATCACTTCACTGTTTTCTTCAATACAACCCTCACCTGAAGCTGGGTAAGCAGGTTACCCTTCTCGTGGCAGAAAACTGGTCCTTCTTACGTACCACACTGAGGAAACTGTGTGAGTGGACTTCTGTGTTGTAGGCACAGTATTTGGTAATGTTGTACACATTGTACTACATTCCATTTTGTGGCCCCTGAGGCTGGAGCCAACCACTGGTTCTTCACCTCCTGATCAGTCATAGGTTGATCCTATTTATTCTTAGAATATTCTTATTTTAATCAACTAACTGCTCCACATAGGGCTGATAAACAGGCTATGAAAAACAATCTGCTGTATTACTGATGACACATATTTTGGAGTTTGTCCCATAAGGCTGGCACTCCGTCCCCATGGTTTTGTGCAGTCAGCTGATAGCTTGCCAGGTGTAATGCTGCCTTCAACTTGTTTTAATCTGGTTCTAACAGTAGCAGGGTGTGTGCCCTCAATTGTTTTACTGCTATAAGCCATGCAATCTGACAACCTTGCACCTTCCTAGTGTCTTTAAAGTGTTGTAGTACCCTTTCATAAGCCACCTAATTACCTGTACTGAGTATTTATTAGTTATTCTCATACGTCCACAGATACTGTGAATGAATTTGTACCCACACTAGTACCGGTGCTGTTTCCAGTGCCACTCTATTGAATTGAGCCCACTGTGAAAGCAATATAGTGTAAAATGTCCAATTATTCTTCACTGCACCATTTTTACTGATTGCTCCCTGCCTGAACTAGACATATGTTGTCTGATTTTGAGTTGGGAGTACTTTGTTTGCCTTCTGTTTATATATCCAGGAAGAACTCCAGCTTTGTAATGTTATATTAATGTCTACATGTAATTACTCTTGACCACCTGCTGCTGACCTTTTCCTTCTAAGTAACTTCCCCCACCAAATTCTTAGGGATATGGCAACAGTTATCCGGGAAAAAAAATGCAGTGCAGTCTAAGTGTGTGCCTACACACAAGTAAGATTACCATCTCTAAAAATTTAGATGACTGAAGGCAAGAAATACTCGCATTACTTGATAGATTCATAGGTGATTACTAGGCTACTGATCCAAAGGTCTTTATTAGCCTAGCCATGTGTACCCAGTATAATATTAGAGAAACCCAATACAAAGGATCGAGCCTAAACTCAAGATATTAGTTAGCAATGGCTGCCCATATCTAGGAGGTCATAGGTGAAATTCCCAGCAAGGAATTTATGGTATTCCATCCAAGAATCCAGGCTACACTTAAACAGGGTCATAGAGCATTAGGGATATTGTGGTCCATAATGAATTTTCTGTTCCGAAAGTAAACTGTGTTAGTAATATGTCATTACTTGGTCCCCGGGTTTGTGGAAATTGTTCTATACGTCCCTTTTGGTTAACTTTTTTAGTGATATTAACGGTATTTGATATAATCCTACATCATGTTATATGTGCAATACAAGTGCTCTAAGGTGTCCTGTGGTCTATTCTATATTGGGGAAACAAAAAGGTCTTTTAGAATAAGACTACAGGAACATATAAGAGATATTAGGAATAATAAATGTGAAAATCCTGTAGCAGTGCATTTTAACTCTGTTCATGGAGGGATTTATTCTGAGTTAAAAGGTTGCATTTTGGAACATGTTGTAGCTGAAAATGCCCTTGCTCTTAAAAATAAATTGTTATTTAAAGAAACCATTGTTATTTTAAAATATAACACTCTGACACCTGCTGGATTGAACAAGGAGTGTAGTTGGAAAACTCTTGTAATTGTTTAATCATGTAGTTTTAATTGAATAATTAATTCATTGATGTAATTTTTTGTATAATTTAAGATTGTATTAACTTGTCTCTTATCATCTCCAAGAAGGCTGAGTAGCCGAGGCACTAGAGCTATTTTGTATTAAACTTGCTGTGTGGATCTCAGACTTTCCAGCAGGTCCTATTTATGTCACAGGCCAGGTTAAGGCCTCTAGAGCAAGTGACCCTTATCCCATTTGACTTGCAGATCTGCAGCATTTCCATTAGGTTTGGATCTGAGATTGCTGTATAGGCCAGGCACAAGTTTCCTCTAAGTAGTCTGTACACTACTGTGTACAGTGACAGTGACTTCAGTGTGTCAATATATGGCATGTGCTGGAGACTCTGAATTTTCTTGGTTAGAAATCTCTGAGGTATCTCAAGTTGCTGCAGGTACCTCTAAAGGTACATATCAAAGGGAGCATTGTACTCTATTATTGGCCTGATGAGGGCCAAGTACAGGGGAGTTGGACGTCTTTCGCTCTTGAGGCAATACCTTTGCTAATGAGGTGAGAAACAGACACATGGTGGTCAAAGTTTAGGCTACAATCAACTTGCGTTCCCAGTTCTGTCGCTACTGAGTTATTACGTAAGGTATTATTATTTATATGATAGTCTGTGGGGATATTGTTTTTACCGAAAGGGATGATGATGCATTTTTTAGCACTATGTTGAGTCCATGCCTTTGGCACCAATGATTGATTTGTGCAAGTCCCTCTTGAAGTATATTCACACTGTTTGGGGATTCAGTGATTGCACCTAATTTGCAGTCATCATCAAACTTAGTCAGCCACACCCCATCTGTTTTTGCCTGAACCTCTAAGAAGTATATTCCAAATAATAGGAGGCCCAGCACTGACCCCTGTGGAAACCCACTGCTGACAGGTCTGCTGGTTGAGGTAAAGTCCCCAACTTATACTGAGTCTGATCTGTCAGTGAGCCAGTTAGAAACCCACCTGACAACATAAGGGTTGATATTCAACTGGGAGTGTTTATCAATAATGTCCAAATGTCGAAGGCCTTTGCTAAGTCAAGGTAGGATGTAGGCACAGATTTGCCTTCATTTATGGCTCTGGTGACATTTTTGAAGAATTCTACCAGGTTTAACAGGCATGACCTGTCTCTGACAAATCCAAATTGTGTCATATCATGGGTTTGGAGATCACCTATGTCCTTATTTATAGGATCCATAATGATTTGCTCCATGGCCTTACAGATAAGGCTGGTTGCACTTATGAGTCTGTAGTTTCTGTTGTTTGAGTCACACTTTTAAAACTCATGGCATATTACAAATGGAAAAAACTGTTACTTGTAAAACTAGCAATAAAGGGTCAGTGACACGAATGCTGTTAGGAGCAGCTATACTGTCACCTTAGTCAAAATACCTCCTGCATGCCAGTGTATGAGGCTATGCATGTATGTCTATATCCACCAACACACCACACAGGTGTGTGTATGTCTGTATACATAAACAGATACAGAAATTCAGAGACAGATTTATATGTATGTGTGTATATGTGTGTGTGTGTGTGTGTGTGTGTGTGTGTGTGTGTGTGTGTGTGTGTGTATATATATATATATATATATATATATATATATTTTTTTTTTTTTGTCTGTGTGTAGACATACAAATATATGTGACACTATAAAGATATTCAGCAAATACATTTTAAATCACCAAAGCAATACATATGATGAACACATAATGATACATGACACATTATTTATTTATTTAAATTATCTATTTCCATGTTGATAAGGGGGTAAGTGGTCTTATCACCACAGCCATCTGAGTCACAAAAGAGGCAAAGTTTGAGAAAAGTTATGAGCATTCCAATATTAACAGTGAAATATACCACTAAAACAATTGTGTGCACCGCATGCAAAGTTTTAATAAAATACATGCATTATCACATATCCAGCATATACAAATTTGGCAGACATTCAAGAATGCCTTGAATTTCAAGCCAGTCAGTAAGACATGTAGCAAGGCTGTAGTTTTACAACCACATGAATACAAACTCAGATTACATATTGCATGCATACTTACAGTGGATATAAGAAGTGTACACACCCCTGTTAAAATGACAGTTTTTTTCTGATATAAAAAATGAGACCACAATAAATCATTTCCAAACTTTTCCCACCTTTAATGTGACCTATAACCTGTACAATTCAATTGAAAAACAAATCTGTTAGGGGGAAAAATATAAAAAATAAAAAACGTACAATAAGCTGGTTGCATAAGTGTGCACACCCTTAAACTAATACTTTGTTGTGTGTGCACACCCTTAAACTAATACTTTGCTGAAGCACCTTTTGATTTAATTACAGCATTCAGTCTTCTTGGGTAGGAGTCTATCAGCATGGCACATCTTGGGTTTGTTTCCAAGATGCAAATGTCCAAAGCAATGCTGTCCTAAGAAATGAGGGGAAACTGTTTTATAAATTTATGTCTGCATGAGTACATATACTGATAAGCAACACTATTGCTGAACATATGAAAAGTAATTACCAATGTAGGGAAAAAGCATGAAACAAAAACAAACAAAAGAAAATACAATTGCCTAGGCTGGGATAATCATTCCACTAAGTGTTACAAAAAATAAGCACATACTAAAGATGTAATTTCACTGCTGCAAAGGCTGCAGACCTGAGTGTGACTGGTTAGCATCTCTGACTGAGGCTAAACCAGTCATTCAAGTAATCTAATAGCCTATGGGTAGGAGAAGGAAAATACAAAAGGACAAGCTGTAAACTCTTAGAACATGACCACCCCCCACTGAAGTTTCTGAAATCTGACCTGTAGTATGCTAACAAACTTCTCTGAAAATCCTGCCTCTTTGTGGACATGTGACTTACACTGCACTAAATTGTAAACAAAGTACTCAAGCAAGAAGTTGATTTTAGAAACAAGATAATGCCCTTTTAATTTCTGAGTCAATTATTTTCTTTGCCAATGGTTCTAAATATAATGCAAATAGCAAAGGGGAGAGAAGACACCCCTGCCTGGTTACTTTGCTCAAGCAGTGATTATCAGAGAGGACCCCTGGCCACTTTAGTTTTCACCTCCGATTCCTCATATGTCTTCCTAATCAACCTTATAATTTTGTCAGGGAATGAAAATGCTTCCTTTGCTCTGCTCCTAAAGTCCCAGCCTACTCTGTCAAATGTTTTCTCTGCATGAAGACCAACAACAGTAGTATTTTCTCACATTCTGCTTTCCTCTGGATCATCAGTGTTCTTTTAATGTTGTCAAAAGTTTGCCTCCCCGCCACAAAACTACACTGATCCATATCTATCAATTTTTGGCATCACTTTTGCCATTCTTTCAGCCATTATAGACATGAACACTTTATAGTCATGGTTCAGTATTGAAATGGGCCTGTATAAAGCTGGATCTGATGAATCTTTGCCCTATTTAGGTATTACAGCTACCACCGCTTTCTTCCAGGATGTTGGTACTTCTCCTCCTCTTATAGGTTCATAGGTGTTTACTAGGCTAACAACCACAAAGGCTTTTTTAAGCCTAACCATGCAACCCAAATCTCTGACAAGTTCTGATACCCTTAATAAGTGTAAGCATGGGCCTGGGAGATGAACCATTTACAGGTTAACTGTTTGCATTGGAGACATAGGTGCCAAATCAGGGATGAATTTCTGGTTTCCCATCTAATTGTCCAAGTTGCACTTGAATTGGGTTAGGGAGAAACTGTGCTTCATATGGATGGGAAGCCTGTTCCATAGATGGCGTAGTCTCTGGGATAAATACCCATCTCTCCAGCAGGTCCTATTTATATCACAGGCAAGATTTAAGTCTTTAGAACGGGTAAGTCTGGTACTATTTGTTTTGTGGATATGCAGGAGTTCCATCAGAGTGGGGTCTAACAATGCCCTGTAGGGCAGGCATAGATTTCCCCTACACAGATAGGACCAACAGTGTGAAAGTAGCTGACTCCAAGTCAGTCTGCTGACCAGTCACGAGTGGAGTCCTGGGTCCTCTCCTGTTTGGTATCTACTTCTCTGAAGTCCAGGCCAACATGTAGGGACTCTGGCTGACAAAGTTCGTAGACGATTGCAAGTTGGGAGCTATTATTAACTTCCCAAGTGATGTTGACATCCTACAGAAAGGCCTCACTGAGACTAACAACTGGTGTCA
The DNA here is from genome assembly GCF_019279795.1 of Protopterus annectens. Classification (NCBI taxonomy): domain Eukaryota; kingdom Metazoa; phylum Chordata; order Ceratodontiformes; family Protopteridae; genus Protopterus; species Protopterus annectens. The sequence goes on from NC_056725.1 coordinate 3,145,757, forward strand.
GAACCATCATCCCCTTTGGGAAAAACCCGGCTCCCATGAATTACCACATCGATGGTAGCCCACTGAACACAGAAGGCGTTATAAGAGATCTGGGAACACAGGTTGACAGCAACCTCTCTTTTGACCACCACATTGCCCACTGTGGTCAGAAAGTCCTTCTATGTGGCACATCTCATTACTAAGGGTTTTGCATCCAGGAAGAAAGACGTCATTGTCTCTCTCTATACTTCCCTCATTAGGCCAATCACTGAGTACAATGCCCCATTTGGCATGTACCTCACTAAACACCTGCAACACCTGGAGAGGCCACAAAAGTACCTCACAAAGAGGATCCTAGGCCTTAAACATTTGTCCTATATGGACAGACTAAAAAAACTCCAACTATTCCCTGTCTCATATCACCTACTTAGAGGTGATCTCTGCTTGATTTACAAAGCCATGTCTGACCCAGCTCTGTTAGAAATGCTACATCTGAAGAAATCCCAATCCCACCGCACCATGTGCTCCAGAGACCTAAACCTCATTACCACAATTAACAGAACATGCTGGAGGGACATGTTCATAACCCAGAAACTGCCCATGCTATGGGATAGACTTCCCATACATGTCAAGCAGAGCACCTCACTGGCCCTCTTCAAGAGAAATCTTGATGAGTGGATGGGAAATAGAAAATTCACCCCAGGAATCACAACAGTGGCTTTAGTTGACAAAGGCACTGGGAACTAAGGTCGGGTGGCACAATGCCAGGGTAATCCTATGGATCACACTTGTAAAGGCTCAAGGGCCATTAGCCTAGTACAAATATATATACCTATGAACCTATAGAAGCCTGTAGGAGACAGAATACAAGGATAGGGCCTTGAGGCAGTCTACGGAGGATATATTACTTACCTGTATTCTTTTAGTAAGGAACCTATGTGGACGTTCCAGTTGTTGGATATGCCTGGTTAGGTACATACCAAAGGGGGCATTGTACTCAATGACAGGTCTGATGAATGCTGAATAAAGTGGAACAATGACTTCCTTGGACTTAGATGCCATACCTTTGTTTATAAGTTGTGCAACATAGAATGATTTCCTCACCACTGTAGAAATGTGATGGTCAAAGGCTAGATTACTATATATGTGTGCCCCTAAGTCCCTGACTGCTGGGTCAACTCTAAGGGGTGTGTTGTCAATATGATAGTTACCAGAGATGACTTCCCAAAGGATACTATTATGCATTTCTTGACATTTAGTTTTAGTCCATGGCTCTGACAGCAGTTTGTCTGTGTCAGCCCTTCCTGGAGAACATTTCCGTCAGCGTGACATTCAAAGACAGCTCCTAATTTGCAATCATCTGCAAATTTAGTCAGCCAGAGACCACTGACATTGGCCTTGACTTCTGAGAAGTAAATGCCAAAAAGGAGCGGTCCAAGGACTCATGCCTGAGGGACTCCACTTGTGACTGGCCTCTTTGTAGAGGTGGACTCCCCAGTTCTAACTTCCTGGGTCCTGTCTGTGAGCCAGTTGGCTATCCACTGGGTGACATACGGTTTGTACCTAACCTCTTGAGATTGTCAAGAATGCCCAAGTGGGGTATTGTGTCAAATGCCTTGGCCAGGTCAAGGTAGGCAGTGTGAATGCTTTTGCCCTCATCCATTGCTTTGGTGACCTTCTCAAAGAAGTCCACCAGGTTGAGTAGGCATGATCTGCCCTTGATGAAACCAAACTGGGTTGGGTCCAGTGTCTGGAGGTTTACTATATCTCTACTGATCATCTCCATGATAATTCTTTCCATGGCTTTACGTATAAGATTAGTGAGACTCATGGTTTTGTAGTTTCCAGGTTCTTCTTTCCATGGCTTTACGTATAAAATTAGTGAGACGTATGGGTCCGTAGTTTCCAAGGTCTGTAGATGACCTGCCTTTGTGCAGAGGGATGACTGTTGCCATTCTCCATTCATGAGGCACAAAGCCTGTTTGGAGGCTACAGTTAAATAGTAATTGCAGAGGCCCTGATAGGTAATTTTCATGCTATTTAAAACGTATCCTGTGATATTGTCTGGAGCCATTGATGCAGTGTTCTTGGTCTTAGAGAGAGCTTTAAGGACCTGTTCCCTAGTGATAGTAGGGAGAGTTATATTTGATATTTCCTGAGGAAAGGTTGAGGGGGAGAGAGGAATAAAGTTAGAGCTGAATTTGTCTTCCAATTGGTTTGCTATATCTTCTGGCTCAGTACAGGTGGCTCTATTTACGATGAGCTCTGCACACAATTGTGTATTGCCTTTGAGGTTGCAGACATAGCTAAAGAATGCTTTGTGGTTGTCCTTGGCTTAGGAGGCCAAACTTACCTCAGATAAAAAATACTGTTAAAACCTTCCAGATCTTTATCAGTTTTTTCCCTTCCAACTTCCAAACTTCCACGGGAATACCATCTATTCCTGGGGACTTTCCTCTAGATTGGTTGTACATCACCATTATCATCTCATCTCCTCCTATCCTAACTGCTCATCTTGTACTTACCCATGAATTGCAGGAGATGTCTAGATAACAAATCCAGTGTGAGACTAGGATAAAAATGCCCCCCAGTACCTTAACAAACATGACGTACAGTTTACCTAAAGTTATTTAGTTTCATATATACGCCTCATAAAAAAGCTGGTATAAACCTCTACTCTTTCTCCATTGCTAAATAATGGAACACCATATCCCTAAATATTACAAGCTTAGACTCCTTAAGGGCATTCAAACTCACCCTAAAAAAATCACCTTTGCAACCCACACATCTGTCTCTGTTACTCTCCCAATGACTAACATACTTATTTTCCTAAATCTTCATCCTAAGTATATTACTACCTGTTTCCACATATCATGTCCCTCCTCTTACTATCCCCCCACCCTCCTTGGTGCCAAACTCCTCCCTTAACCCTCTACCTAGTTTCTTTGCACCTTTCTCCCCTAACTGATGACCTATTACTCACTTCTCATCTCCAATTGTCCCTACATCTCAAACTACATCTTTCCTATATTTTTCACATTTTCCTTACTTTACCTCTAAACATCTCTCATACTCCTTACTTAGCCTCTATATCTCTCTCTCTGTTGTAGCCTATCTAGTCACTAAACATCTCTGTCTTCTGTAGTCTACTATTCCTTACCCTCTCTACATCTCATCTCTCTCCTCTCTATCACTGTATCCTCTCTCCCTCCACCTCAGTAGTCCTAAACAGAAAGCTGTACCCCCTCATACTCTATAAACATACAACTTACCCATGTGACTTCACTTATCTTCTTACTGTTCACTTTATCGTGTATCCCTGACAGACCCTAACCCCAAATTAATACTCTTTCATAGCTAAGCTTTACCATGTCTACTTAACTTACAATAACAATACTTTAATACATTGTACAATTTCTCATTTGTTTGTAATATGCTGTACCAAACTGTATATGTAATGTCTATTTTTCTTAGTAATAATGCTTTTACTGTATGTGTAATATACACTGTATATTGGAACAAAATAACGTAGCTGAAAACAATAAACCGTTGGTAGACAAAAATAAGAGCAGAACTAGAATGCCAACATAATAAAACACAGCCAAATAGCATTAGTGAAAGTGCTTACCATTATTAAACATACAATTTATGCACTTTTGCATACTAGTTCTGCTTATACACTATATATTGTCAAAACATTCTGTACTTTATGTGGAGCTTTTATCCCTGGGCCTCTGCTGAAAATGGGTTTTTGACCCATTCGGACTTCCCCGGTCAACAAATGTCAATAATTAAATAACTTTTCCTAAGGCTCTCCCAAATCACGTTGCATTTGAAAAAAAGTGTATTGTAAGCCAACAGTGATGCTGTATGTACTGAGAGGTGGTCAGACATGCCACACTGCCAAAAATTATTCATTATCTCCTTAATTACCACTTAGCCTTATTTCAGAGGCATAGTAGATTTGGAGCTTATCCTGAACAGGGTTCCAATGAACTGCCAAGCACATGGACACACAATACAGTAAGAGCAAAAGAAGAAGTGTAATTTCACAGCACATTGTCACTGGATGTGGGAGGAAATGCAGTAGCAAAATTCACAGGCAGATTGTACAAATTCAGATAAAGTGCCACCATTTAGAACTGAACTCTGGGAACATAAATAATGCAAGGTGGTAATGCTGCTTACTTCATGACTGTGCTGTTTCGGATATAAATTAGCATGTAGCTAATATGAAGCTTCTGGTTTTCCATAATAAGCTAAGTAAAATAGTGTTTTCATTCATAATCCCATGACATAGGTATAGCATGGTCAATAAGTGATCTAAAGTAGGCTTTAGCACTTCATTGATGCCAAATGAAACATTTCCTCCAGTGATTCATTTAGCCTGCACAAGCACTTCAATGATACCAAATGAAATATTTCCCCCAATGGTCCCTTGAGTCATTTGTCCATGTCTCCATAAGCAGTCAATTGTCATCAAATGGAACACTTCTCCCAATGATCCCAGGACAAGGACTTTTACTAAGATCAAATGAATGACTTCTCCCAAATACACATTCAGTAGTTTGTCCATATGGGCCCAAGCACTTTATGAACATCAAATTAAATATTTCCCCCAGCAATCCATTTCATAGTTTGTCCATGCCTGCAAAAGCACTTTACTGACACTAAATGAAATATTTCCCAATAATCCCCTCAGTAGTTTGCTCATGCCTGCACAAGAACTTCACTGACACCAAATGGAACATTTTCCCCCAGTGATACCTTCAGTAGTTTCTCCCAAAATGTCCGCAGAAAGACTTCAGTCATGACAGAATTAATAATTTCCTCAAATGAACTATTCTGTAGTTGGTCCATTATTGCTGAAGTCATTCAGTGTCACCAAATAAAACATTTCCCCCAACAATCATTTCAGTAGTATGTACATGTCTGTACAAGCACTTTTACTGACACCAAAAGAAACATTTTCCCCAATGACCCTTTTTAGTAGTTTGTCTATATCTGCACAAGTACTTCACCAACACGAAATCAAACCTTTCCCCCAGTGATCCTTTCAGTACTCTTTCCATGTATGCCCAAGCACTTATTTGACACCAAATGCAACATTCCCACCAAATGATCTCTTCAGTAGTTTCTCCGTGTATGTACAAACACTTCACTAATGCCAAATGAAACCTTTCCCCCAAAGACACCTTCAGTAGTTTGTCCATGCAGACCCAAACACTTCCCTGAAATCAAATGAAACATTTCCCCCGAAGATCCCTTTAGCTAAGATGTACAGAGGTATGCAAACCTCTAAAGTGCTGCTGCCACTGCTGGATCAATCTTACCCACCCCCACCCTGAGACACAGTTGTGGATCAGAACATGCATGCTAATACAAATCCTGCTGTTCAACCAATTTTGCAATTTCTATCTTGAGTTAAGAGGTCAAGAGGTATGCAGTCCTCATAATTGTTGCTGCCACTGCTCAATCACTTTCACTCTTCACATTTGTATATGTCCACACACACACACACACACACACACACACACACACACACACACACACACACACACACACACACACACTTTGTTTTTTTGTTTGTTTATTTACTTTTACACTCACTAACAAAAGTTTGTCTGACTGAATCTAGGTATACTGGCCTCTGGAACATTTCAGCAGCATAAGGAAGATGCTATAGGAGTATCCCCGGCAGCTGCCATTCAAATTCTCTGGCATTTTCTGGCAGCAATGTGCACCAAGGTGGATGATTACAGCTACTTCCCAACAGCACTCATGGATTAAAGAACTGCCATGCAACAGTTCTGTGCTATAGCCAATTTCCCCTGCATCCTTGGTGCAACAGACTGCATCCATTTTCCATTTAAAACACGTGCTGTACCTGATGCAGAACGGTACATCAAAAGAAAGGGGTGTCAGGTGATGTGCTCAGCAGATCCTTCATTAGTAATATCATTGTGACACACTCTGGTAGTGTCCATGAATGCTGCAGTATGAAGGGAAAGTGGTCTGAGGACTGCTTTCCAACATGGTGAAATACCTGAGGGACTATTAGTAAGTACAAGACCACAGCTATGATATAATCAGAAGTCACACCTGTCAGCATTAAGCATGTGGGCAACATATATTCTGATGGTATGAGTTGAGGCCAGTAATGCTGTTATCTCATCTGGGGAGGCAAGGGTGGCCCACCTCCAATGACACTCCTTGCCCTGTCATAGCAGCAGTCGATAGGCTGCACTACAGATCGGGCCAGACTATCATTACTGATTGGCATGACTGGATCTATTGTGACTGCCCCAAGCATTGATAATGTTTGGAAGGTCTGTTCACACTTTCCTCCAGACAGTATTACCCGTCCATCCAAGAAGACTGCAATCATGGGGGGGAACCTCAATTATAATTTCATTCTTTCTGTGCGAGAAATTGTCTTCTACTTCTGATTGACATGTGGAAAACAGTGTGATATGCAGATGTTATATTTTATATGAAGGCTCGCATACATCTCACTTCTCATTTTCAATGCAAAGCTGTGCTAAACAATCAGTTTCATTTGTATTACTGTTATGAATATAATAATCAGAATAAATAAGAAAAAAAATGCCTGAATATGTAATACATAAAAAGTAACATCATCATCACATGTACAATCTATTAAAAAGTTGCATAGGTCACGTGGGATGTGGAACCTATGGCAGTAGATATCATAACAAGTTAGGGACAACCACACAACGAATGTGCCATAGTAATCGTGTTCAACAGTTACACGCACATCCAAACAGAATGAGCATGTGTACTCAAGAATGTCAGATGCCTGTCGTATACAACCACAGTCAGTGATACACATCATAAATGTTACTCATAATATGGTATGCAACACACATAATGGAAGTTATATAGAAACAGTACAGAAAAAAATCAGAAATATTAAAATGAGCCGTTATGCACTTATGGCAACATATCAACAGAATATACAGTGATCCATCCTCATGTTGTTTCCATCTGACTGCATACACTAACAACTACTACTATATTACTAAGCATCAAAAAGTTTCTGTAAAGGGTCTATGTTAAATGTTCGAACATCCAAAATGTCGAACATTACATGGTTGAGACCAAATGTTCGACATTTGGATGTTCGAACATAAAAAAAAAAAAGAAAACACAGAAAAAAACACTTTAACAGTGTAGGCAGGGGGGCAAGCCCCCCTGCACCCCCCACACCCCCCCCTACTTAAATATACCAACTCTGAGACCGCACTTCAGTGCAGAAAAGGGAAATTCTCCCTATATGCACCATACGGTACCGTTCAAAGTCTATCTTCGAGCACTCAAAATTTCGAACGTTTGGTCTCGACCATGTAACGTTTGAAATGTTGAGCATTCGAAGAATTGACAGGTACCCTCTGTAAACTAGTGAGTGAACATACAACTTACAGAAATCCTCAAAAGTCATTGGTTTATATAAACATACCACAGATATCGAAGGTTATTCAGAAATAACACTACAGATATAATTTCATTCTATCTGTATCTATAGGTCACCGGGACTGTTTCATTTTATCCATATGTTATCACTGCATATTGGGAAAATCTTTTGTTCAGTGGTGGTCTTTTACCCATCTCTGTATGTATATTGTTGAATTCTATGCCCCTCCTTTACGTCACAGACAGATTATAATGCAGGCAATTTACTAAAAAAAAGGACTGACAACATGTATAACTTGATTTATACAGATTAATCATAACATAGGTATCTGATAATAGCAGTCTATTCCACCACAGTGCCAGCAGGTGACAGGTTACCTCTGAAGCTAGCTGTACATCAGCTATACCTTAAAGTGAGTTAGTCTGATAAAACAAATGAACACAGTAATTAGGACTGCCCATAGCAATGTATGCAATATGACAGAAGTAAATAGGATATATTACTGTACTGCTAAATTGTTAACAGATAAAGTCTTGCCACAGAAACAGAGGGCAGTAAGGGAAAAGAAGGGTAGAAATTGAATGTCATCATGGAAGCATCAAATAGCAAAAACTGTAAAGCAATTAAGAGAAGAAGTGTCTCTGTTAGAAGAGTATAGAAGAGGGAATAGTTCAATAAAAATACTCAGAAAGATAGATGTGATAAAAGCAGTGCATGGTATCAGAACAGATCCAGATCTGTCATGCACTATCACAAATAATCTAAAAATATCAGCATAGGCTGAAAAACATGATGGAGCTGCTGCATATCCATAATACAAACTCCACTCACACAACCTGCATGGAAGGCCTTAACCTGGTCTGTGACATTAATAGAATTTGTTGGCAGGATAGATTTGTGTCCCAAAGACTCCCATGTCTGCGGAATAGACTCCCTCTCCATCTCAAGCAGAGTACCTCTCTAGCCATCTTTAAGAGGAACCTGGACGACTGAATGGGAAACAGAAAATATATCCCTGAGAGCCTACCTGTGTCACTGCTGGACAGAGGAAACAGGTGCTGACTTTGAGAGAAGAGAACATGGCCAAAATTCTTGGCTAGGCTTATAAGGGCCTCTGGGCCAATAGCCTAGTATCATCCTATGAACCTATAAACCTATAACATATGCAGATAAATATAAAGGAAAAGTACAAAATAAGCAATTTATTGATGACCCAAAAAAGCTTTATAGAGAATTGGGGAACAAGTAAAAGGAATTGAAACACCACCAAAAAAAGTAGTAATAGATACATTTTGGAGAAATATCTATGAAGATCCTGTGGAACAGAACAAATATGCTAAATGGATAGAAGTAAAAGACAGCATAAGAAGTTCAAATGTACAAGATATGAAATGGGCTGAAGTAACAGCCAGAGAGATTGTAACAAAGTTAAGTAAAGCTCCTAATTGGAAAATCCCAGGCCCAGATGCAGTACCTAACTTCTGCTTAAAAGTATTAACATCTTTACATGAAGATTTAGCCATGAGTAAGAACTATTTATATGAGCACCCTGAACAGACACAAGCCTGGTTAACAGGAAAACAATACTACTGCTTAAGAGTGAACCTTCAAGCTACCTGAAAAACTATAGACCAATAGCTTGCCTTCCGACGATGTATAAACTACACATTGGAATTGATGTCAACAAGAGTTTATAGTCATTTAGAAGAAAACTCAATCATGGCCAAAAGGGTAATAAAAGAAAGTCATATGGAACACAGGATCATTTGCTGTTAAATAAAGTCATAATGGAGAACTGTAAAAAGGGGAACAATCTCTAGGGCTATTAGCCTAGTAACCACCTATGAACATATGAATCAGTATACATATCTGTTATGTATAACTGATACAGATCCCCATATCTCTACCTACCTCCTGTTTGTTTCCTCCATCTGCCCTATCTCTCTCACATAGTCTCCCTTTGGCCTCTGCCTCCCACACAGAATCCCCTCTCTACCTTTCCCTACCATAGTCTCTTTCATTCACCTCCAGAACCTTGCTCCCAACCTAGCGACTGTTAGTTCCTCTGATTAGATTTGTGTAAAACCCAATCCAAAACAGGAACTTATGTCATTAAATATGGTATTCTCTCCCCTGAGCTGAAGTATCCAACCTCCTCACTGACTGTTTTTTTTCCTTCTTGTCTGCTGAACCTACAGGAAGGTGCTGCCCCGCTCTGTTTCCCCTCGCTAATTCTCGGACTCACTTTGGTCCCCTACCCTACCCCCATTCCCACCCACCCCACATCGATTACATTTATAGTTAGAGACCACTCCCCCAACACAACTCACTCCCAATTAACCAATAAAACTTCACCAATCATACCCCAAACTTGAATACTCTACCACACCCCTATTCACCACCCGACTAGTATAGCTACTATCACACCTTCACCAAGCAAACTACACCTACAACTCAACATAATGTCCTATATATATATATCACATCCGGCTACTAAAAGTATTATGTTCCTCATTATCTATCTTCCCTTTCCTCCTGCTGTCGATTCTTTCCTCCTACCACCCTCAACTTAATATCACCACCCCACCACCATGGCAAACTGAATCCACAACCAGTCCTAGAAAAGAAGGACAATATCCTATATCACCCTGCTACCTTACCTCCACCCAATCTTTTTCCTCCCTATATAATACTCTTAAATATAAAACTAGCCCTCCACCCTCCCAGAAACAAAGATATTACACAAACTAAACAAACTCTATCTATACCTACGCCAAAAACTAACTTGCTGTGGGGACATCCATCATAATCCATAACCCAACAAATCTAGCCATAGTACCTGTGAACAACTAAATCCTCTATATCTATGACCACCCTCATCTCACCTCCTTTTAAACATTAATGTTAGAAGTATTCTTAATAAAACCCAGGACCTTCATGCCCTACTAGCTCTATACAAGCCAGAAGCTGGTGTGCTAACAGAAACTTGTCTCAAACCTGAACACCACGATAATGAAATTACTGCCCCTGGGTACAATATTATACGTAGGGACAGACCAGGTAAAAAAGGAGGCGGTGTTGCAATACTGTTCCAAAACCACCTCACCATTGAACAATTTGAGTGCATTTCCCAAGAAGTAAAAGACATATAACTAATTCTAGCCAAATTAAAAGTTAACTCCAACAAACAATTATTGCAGGTGGATATATTCCACCAGGTGATAATACTATTATACTGGAAAGCCTACTAAACTGGATGTCATCCTCCCTTCCACAAGAAACCATACTATTAGAAGACTTTAACATTGACTGGTCTGACTGTTTCAGCCAAACTCCCACCACCCATATTAACCTCCATGGGTTTAACCAAATTATAACTGCCCCCACAAGAATTGACAAAACCTCCAAATGCCAGTCCATCTTAGACTGGATTCTGCTATCAGACCCCACATTGGCTCAACAATCAGGCTGTCTTCCTGACAGTCTGAGTGACCATCAAGCAACCTACTTAATTAGGAATCGATTCCACCACAATAAACAACTCATCCTCAGAGTAGTACGTAATAAAAAGATCTTCAGAGCTAATGAACTAATCAACTCACTAAAATGCTCCAACTGGACTCCCTTAAAACAACTACCTCTAGATAATGCCATGCAGTACTTCAACTCAACCTCCCTTGAAATCCTAAACTGCCATGTACCCCCCAGAACCATTAGAATCAAAGTTAACTATGCCCCATGGCTAACAAAAGATGCTAAAACCATAATGAAAGAAAGGGACAAAGCCTGGGCACAATTACACAAACAAAAAAACACCACCTTGAGACAGACTTATCTTGAACTCCACAACAAAGCTAAAAAACTAATAAAACATTACAAAACTAATTGAAAAATATGCTCACAACCCTCAAAGATTCTGGGCCACTAAAATACTTTACTGCACCCAGGTAAATCAACCACTCCTACCCCTGTATTACCAAACAACCATGACAATATCCCCACCCAATTTAACACATTCTTTACTGAAACAGTCCAAGCCCTAACCAACACTCAAAATACTGCTAGTAGCCCCTTACCTACAGAGACCCCTCCCCACTTCAGTACAACAAACAACTCCTCCAGTTTTTCCCTAGACCCCGTCACCACTAATACAATTGCGAAACTCCTCAAAAAACTAAAACCAACCACTCTAGCAGCTGACAATCTGCCTGCAGACTTCCTTCAAATAACAGCTGAAGCTATAGCCTATCCAGTGTCCATTCTTATAAATAGGTCAATATCAGAATGTAAAGTACCTCACTCCTGGAAAATATCACATATTATACCACTACACAAAGGGGGTAAGTCCCTTGAGCTTACCAACTACCACCCTATTGCAATTCTATCACCTCTATCAAAACTATTAGAGAAAGTAGTTCATTCCCAACTAATGCAGTACCTCCTTAAGAATGACCTGCTTTCCACATCCCAGCATGGCTTCCGACCCTTCCATAGCACTACTACGGCACTACTCTCCTTTACCAACATTGTCAACCACCATAGAAACAATGGACTATTTGTATCCTCAATATTTTTAGACTTATCAAAAGCCTTTGATATGGTGAACCATAGTATGCTTCTAGAAACTCTATCTTCCCTTAACATAAGCTCCTCCACCATATCCTGGTTCAATAACTACTTATCAAACCATCAGCAGGTTGTTCTATGGCAAGAACAACTGTCCCCCTACTACCTGTATGCATAGGTGTCCCACAAGGGTTCATACTAGGACCTTTGCTATTCTCACTGTTTACTAACCAGATAGCTTCATCCTCACTCTCTGCCTCAGTAGTGCAATATACATATGATACCACTATTATATGTGCCTCCCCCACCCTACATGAGCTAAAAACCATCACCCAGAAAAACTTTTCCTTAGCAGAAGCATGGTTCACTAACATAAAACTTATTCTCAATCCCAAAAAAAAAAAAACTCATTCTCTTTAGCCCTGGTAGATCTCCTCCACTAAATAATGACTTTACCATAACATCTAAAGATAACATACAAATCACCCCAACAACACACACAAAACTATTAGGCGTTGAAATTGATAATCTAAAATTTGACATACACATAGCCCAAACAATTAAGAAAGTTAACAAAAAGCTCGGTCTCCTATACAGGAACAGACAGTTCATCACTAAACCTACCAAAGCCACTTAGCAAGGACTCACTTCTTATCCATCCTCCTTTATGCCTCCCCTACCTTAACTAACATTCGCCACACTGAACTAAGCAAAATGGAATCCTGCTACGACAAGATTGCCAAGTTTGCTACTGATGCTTCTCATAGATCCCATCACTGTCTAGCCCTCAAGCAACTGAACTGGCTTGAGTTACCCCAACTTCTCCTACTCAACCAACTCTCAATAGCTCACAAGCTCTACTACTTTCCCAACAAAACCCCTGCACTTCAGAATCTAATTCACCCCTAAACCACCACTAGAACCTTAAGATCTAGTTCTCAGAACCACATAAATGTCATCAAACATAAAAATTATGCTGGTAAATCTCTCTTTGCCTGCTCCATTGCCAGAACCTGGAATTCACTTCCAAGCCACTTAACTTCCACCACCTCTACTTCACAATTTGAAAAACTTCTGAAAACCCACTACATTAATAACTGGCATTGCTCATGTTACTCTCCAGGCTAGGCCATACCACTGCACTGTTGCTAGGATTCTGCTAAGGATCAAAAGGTTGCTCCCCAAGTCCAACTTGTAAAAATATTTACATGGGTATTAGCTTACTACCAGAAATTTAGACATTGTTAATCTCTGCTATCTATACTCAAATATATTCTTAACATGTATGGCTCTGTTATCTTCTTTGGTACTATTTCTGTCTCCTTGTAACCGTAGTACTGTTGGGAGCTTTTCTCCCCAGGCATACCTATGCTCAATTGTAATGTATTTTAATGTATTTTTAACATGTACTATGTTTCCTTATATGAGACTGTTTAATCTCCTTTAACTGTATACATGTTTGGAGTTTTTCTCCCTGGGCCTCCGCTACAAATGGACCTGTGTCCAGTCGGACTTTCCCAGTAAAGCAATGTAAAATAAATAAAATAACATAAATAAATAACAATAGGCATGCATGTAGACACACACACACACACACACACACACACACACACACACACACACACACACACACACACACACACACACACACACACACACACACACACACACACACACACACACAAGGTCAAAGTGATGTAGCTTAAATTCAGCTCGTATGCAAACCTCATGGGGCTACAATATTGTTTAGTTTAGCAAAGTTGGGGTCTTAAGGTAGCACATTTGCTGGAAGTTAAAAAAAAGCAAACATCTTGTAGGGGGGTATCAGGGAAAGGCATTGATCCCTGGTAAGTAGTGTGAGCAAAAACAGCACTTCCATTTCCATAACCTCTTCTGTTATCTCAGACACAGTACCTCCCTACATCCAAATGTCTTCACCACAAATCGTAATAATGCACATCATCGCTACCCCCTTCCCCATTTTTCGACATGGGTTCAGAGTGTCATGTGAACTATTGCAACCTCTTTTGATTCAATACCTGTGTCCTATCTTCTTTGAGAATCATGCCTGAGTGTTGCAGGTCTTCACTCACAAAATCCATCCCTCTCTTTGCTGGATGTCCTAATTTTTTCGTCCCTGTTTCTCACAAAACCTCTTCACCAAATTGAGTTCTGTTTTCCTGCACGTGTCTGGAACACAGTAATGTGTTTGTTTTGACCTTCTTTGTAATTGAAGCTACTTTGGGTTCTGCAATGATGTCATCATTTTATTTGTGTGCCCCACAATGTGCACTCAACCAACATTGGCGATATTGTAGTGTACTGGCTCACCTTCAGTTTCGAACAGCAGTGGGCATGGCCAAGATGATTGACAAGCAAACCTGAATATGAAATGAGGCATGATTGGCATGCCATGCATATTAGCCAGTTAGCCACTGACATCATGCATACAATGAATGTAGATGAGCAGCATTTGCAACAGGTTCATGATGGCAGTGGCTAATATACATAGCATTTCAATTTCAAAATATACCCTTCCTTTTAGGGAAGATTTAATGGCATTGTTGCAGACACTAGTCTGGCTGGTGATAATGGCAAGCACTGTGTCGTGTGTAAGCCAGATTTTGTATATCCAAGTGGCAGGGGGTGCAGGGGGGCTTGCACCCTGGAAAAGCAAAGTGAAAAAGGAATTGCTGTTTCTATTACAAGAAAAGATGTAGGGGTATTTATTCGGCAGCATAGAATCTGATTTTCTAAATTATTGATTACATCTGTATTAGGTGTGACACACTAAACGGACAACTCATCTAGCCTTCAAAGTCTTTGGTTACGTTGATATTGGGTGTGGCTCATGCTTCACCTGCAAGTTAAATAGCTATACAGTTAGTTTATAATTAATTTTGTGGTCCCTGAAAGTCTTTTTTTTTGTACAGTTAGACTATTTGTTCACTTCAAAGCAAAACAAAGTCTTTTAAAGATATAGGCGTGATGTAACACAGTTTATTTTACCCGGTTACGATATGATACCCTAATGAATATTCATTGAAAATGCTGCGTAGATATACAATGAATATTCATTCTGGTTTGAGGCACATCATGATGAATAGTCATTATTACCGACTAACGAAAACCGTCTTGGGCGGGGTTTGGGCAGTGTTTGCTACTGCACATCTGGTTAGCCAGTACAGTACAATATCGCTTCATCATCTAAGTCACTTCATCTCCAATCTCCATCATTTCCACCTTCCTCAACTGCTCAGCCTTCACTGCCCAGGTTTCTGTACCATAAAGAAGTTTTGGGTTTGGACACCTTGCTTCTCAGTTTCTTTGACATTATTCTGTCACACACTACCCTTCACGCTCTGTGCCACTTGGCTGCAGCCCTCTCTCATTCTAGCTTTGACCTCCTCATTAAGACTTGCCTTCTCCTCAACCCCTCCTCAGAGATACTTGAAACTGTTATCCTGTTCTGCTATCTTCCCTTCAGTCTTAATTTTTTGCATCTTCTGATTTCTCCATTTTCTGCTATAACTGTCTTCTCTGTACTCAATTTCATTCTATGTGACTTCAGTCTTGAATTCATACCCCAATTGTTTGCTGAACTTATTGTTCACAGTCTGCCTCTAATGCCACATCGTCTGTGCCCATCAGCTTTGTTGACCTGTAACTGCCAACCCATTTGCTAATGTAGTCCATCACCAGTATAAACAATAGTGAGCTCAGAGATGAGCCTTGAAGCACACCCAACCCCACTGGGAACTCCTCTGCAAGTCAGAATACTGTTAGTACATGTGCCATTGGGTCCTTGTACATAGTCTGCACTAATTCCATCAGTGTTTCTGAGACTTCAGTACATTGCAGGACTGTCCAAATCAGCTTTGTAATACTCTTTCTCCAAGTCTGAGATTGCTCAGTTGGACTCCTTCCTCATCTTTATCTTCTTCTCCACTATCTGTCTCACTGCTAACATTGGATTGACCATGCTACTTCCTGATCTGAATCTAAATTGTACCTCTCCTGTCTTACTTTCTGTTTATTAGTCTATCAGTCATCCTTTACTGCACTCTCTTGAACTGTGACAGGAGTTTGCTACCTCTATACTGCCTGCAGTTGTGCATCTGTAAGGTAATAAAAAAAAGCCAACATCATCAGGGAACTTGATGTGAGATGATGCAACAAAGGCAGGGTAGCAAAATTACAATCTCTTGCATCACCTTACATGTTTAGACTGCAGTTATATCCGCAATAATCTATGAATCACAGCTAATTGGTTGTGCTCCGCATAAAAATTGTACAAACACAAGAAATCAATCATCTCAGTCTTCCACTGCATAGGCTGATTGTGACTGCAAGTTGTCTGTATCATGCAAACCAAGTGTTTAATAAACTTTGAGACAGTAAGTGTTCTCATCATGGACCACTGTGACAACTCTACCTAACTAGGCTAATGGGGGACTAATGTTACTAAGAACCTGGATGCATACAACTGTAGAGCATATGTGCAGAAATCCTTATCAGGAAGTCACAGTTAAACACTCATGTTCCTGGACCTTTAACCTCAAACAAGACTGGACTAGTCTAAAAGTACACAAAGTACAAACACATACATGCATGTACAACAGCCGGTTATATCCCAAGGAGCGTATTATGGATCTCATAAATAAGGGCATGGGCAATCCCCAACCACTTGACCCCACCCAGTTTGGATTTGTCAAGGGCAGATCTTGCCTGTTGAACTTGGTTGACTTAGAGACTGTCACCAAGGCTCTGGATGAGGGAAAGTCAGTACACACACAGCTTATGTTGGCTTGGTCAAGGCCTTTGAAACAATCCCCCACTCAGGCATCATCAAAAAGCTAATGCAACTTGGTGTAAATCCCTATTTCAGCAGGTGGGTGGCCAACTGTCTCATTGATTGGACCCACAAGGTCAAAAATAGTGCCTCCACCTCTGACAGCAGACCTGTCACTAGTGGTGTTCCACAGGTATCTCTCCTGGGACCCCTACTGTTTGGCATCTACTTCTCAGAGGTCCAGGCAAAGACAAAAAGCCTGTGGCCGACCAAATATGTGAACAACTGTAAGTTGGGTGCTGTCATTGACTCCGGAAATTATGTTAACATACTGCAACAGCGTCTCACAGCAACAAATGACTGGTGTCAAAATCATGGCCTTCAGTTAAATGCAAAAAAATGTATTATCATACCACTTGGCAAAAACATAGCCCCTACTGATTACCACATCAACATCAACCCCCTAAGCACAAAAACTGTGGTGAGAGATATGGGTACTCAGGTTGACAACAATCTCACATTCGACCATCATGTGGCGGCAGTGGTCAGAAAAGCCTTTTACTTGGCTCATCTGACAAGTAAAGGGACTGCATCTAGAAAAGGGAGATTACTTCTCTGTACTCCTCCCTCATTAGGCCAATAACTGAGTATAACACCCTGTTTGGTATGTACCTCTCCAAACACATGCACAAACTGGAAAGGCCACAGAAATAACTCACAAAGAGAATCTATGGCCTACAATACCTCTCCTATGCAAACAGGCTCAAACCACTATCACTCTACTCTGTATCATCCAGATTGCTCAGAGGTGATCTGTGTCTCGCCTACAAGGCAAGTTTGGACTCTGTCCTACTAGAGATGCTCCATATCTGTAAGTCTAACTCCTTGCGCATTACCTGATCGAAAGGCCTAAATCTAATATGTGACATCAATAAAACCTGCTGGAGAGACAGGTTTGTCTCCCAGAGGCTATCCCATCTCTGGAATAGACTTCCCATACATATCAAACAGAGTACCTTGCTGACCCTCTTCAAGAGCAATCTTGATGAGTGGATGGAAAACCACTAATCTGTCCCAGGGGTTCCAGCTGTGTCCCTCATTGACAGGGGAGACAAGTGCTGACTGAGGTTTCTTTTATGGGGGATAAACTCTTGGCTAGGCTTGTAAGGGCCTCAAGGCCATTAGCCTAGTAACCTCCTATGATCCTGTGATCAAGAAACAAACTGACCAGCCTCGATATAGTCTGTTAAAACAAACATAATTGAAATAAAACTAAATCAAATACGGTGGATGATCCCATCCAAGAGTAAGTAACTACTGACACACCCACATCAAAGTTAAAATAGGAAACTTTTGAAATAAATAAATAAAATTTTACAATGCATTGCTGTTTAGAAAAAAAAATACAGCAAAAGTACACAAAATGTATCATTTGTACCCATTTATTCCTCACCATGCAGCCACAGAACAGGAGCTGAAACCACTGACTTATCACACTCTTACAATCTCTCAAAAATAAAAAAGTTGTACTTACCTGTAATAACCAGCACCTATCCAGTGTATTTATGGTTCACACAGTCTTCTGGTAGTAGTCTTCCTCTACAAAGATGACAATTTCAAAACAACTCCTTCACAAAATTAGCAATGTAGCCAATATCCATGTAACAAGGCATGGCTCAATACGACCGTTTCTCCTTTTACAAGACAAAAGATTGCAAGAATCTCTCCTCCAGTTTTTCATTCTGTATGTTCTGAACTGAGCTAAAAATCCTGCAAGTTCAAAGCATGTCATACCTACTGCAGAGCCATACTCCACCAATAATGGCTTCTGTGCCACTTTTCTTGAATTGAAATTACAGTCCCTTAATTGTGAAGTATTGATAGAATGGGAATCTGTCAGACCTGAGGAATTAATCTGTCCCTACCACCTCGTTAATGTGAATGGGGACATTTTCACTTCTTTCCAGTGTCTCATTGAGATGACTGGAGAAGTTTTGTACAGCCTTCTCACCTACTGTGGTTTTGTCTGCCACAGAAGTTTTGTTTCAACTGAAGATTAAAGTGATTAATGAACTCCAACACTTAGCTAAGAATAATGAGTCGATGTTTATAGCAAATCTTTTGAAAAGTCAAATATTAGTTTTCTTACCATATAGTATAACATTTCATGAAAATCCTTATAGTAATTATACAATGTTAGTTAAAATGTAGAAAATTATGTAATTTATAAAAATTGTGAACTGTGTGCGAGATGAAAGCTGACAACAAAAGATTAAAGCCCCATATATGGGCAATGGTGACACAGACTGACTGACAACTTCAGAATACTTTGCAAATGATCATATTTTACTAGGATCCATGTGGATGACTGTATGGTCACTGTCCCCCACTACCACATGGCAAGTGATGCAAAAATCATTCTATAGTAACTGAGGCATTCTGAACTAGATTGAGTAACTACTGTAGCTGTGACTTAGTAGTTGAGCAAAATCATGCATGCAAAATAATTGGTAAATACTGCTTTGCATTGCAGAGTCACCTAAATTGGGATGGTTTGTACCATGAAATAGAGTGTCAGCAGCAATTTAGCAGTCAGCAAACTATTGCACAACATACTAACACCTAAAAGGGGAAACTTAAAGTGTAGTGTATTACACGATGGTATGCAACTGAGGGCAAGATGCAGGTTCTGTATCCTGCCAGGGGACAGAAATTGGCTGCTGGATACCATCATTCTCTACAACTCAGAAGGTGATAACAAATGGAAATGTTGAAGAAAATGGTTTACTAAGTCAATGCCTGGCTGCTTGGTAGAATGACAGTCATAGTTGGATCACATGTCTAAGTATAGCTTGCTGGCTTAGAGGTATGATTTTCACTTTGGGTGTGAGAGGTGCTAGGTTCATATCCCAGACAAGCCCAGAGTTTTACCCTGCCTTGATGGATCGGTTGCACATGTACAAAACAAACAGCACCAAAAACACTGGATCCAGGCATCTGAACTTCTCATGGCATAAGCAGAATGTACTGAATAGACAAATGTGAGTCCCAAAGGATCCCCACACTATGGAACAGGCTCCATAACCGTGTTCAAACAAAACCTTGACAATTTGATAGGAAATTGTAAACAGGCTGGCCTCTATGTCACTTACGAATAGTGGGTCTCAATAATAAAAGTATTAACCTAGCACACTTCCTACAAATATACACACAAACCCATACTCACATACATATACACTCACACAAATATATATGCACATGTGCGCGCACACACACACACACACACACACACACACACACACACACACACACACACACACACACATATAAATACATACACATACAGTGGATGTAAAAAGTGTACACACCCGTTAAAATGTCAGCTTTTTTGTGATATAAAAAAATTACGCCACAATAAATCATTTCAAAACTTTTACCATCTTTAATGTGACCTATAACCTTTACAATTCAATTGAAAAACATACAAATCTGTTAGGGGGTAAAAATATAAAAAATAAAAAACGTACAATAAGCTGGTTGCATAAGTGTGCACACCCTTAAACTAATACTTTGTTGAAGCACCTTTTGATTTAATTACGACATTCAGTCTTCTTGGGTAGGAGTCTTATCAGCAAGGCACATCTTGACTTGGTAATATCTGCCCACTCTTCCTTGCAAAATCGGTCAGATTGCAAGGGCATCTCCTGTGCACAGCCCTCTTCAGGTCACCCCACAGATTTTCTATTGGATTTAGGTCTGGGCGCTGGCTGGGCCATTCCAAAACTTTAATTTTCTTCTGGTGAAGCCATTCTTTTGTTGATTTGGATGTATGCTTGGGGACATTGTCGTGTTGAAAGGTGAAATTCCTCTTCAGCTTCAGCTTTCTAGCAGACGCCTGAAGGTTTTGGGCCAAAAGTGACTGGTGTTTGGAACTGTTCATAATTCTCTCCACCTTGACTAAAGCCCCAGTTACAGCTGAAGAAAAGTAATCCCAAAGCATGATACTGCCACCACCACGCTTCACTGTGGGGATGGTGTTCTTTTGGTGATGTTGTGTTGTTTTTCCACCAAATGTACCTTTTGGAATTGTGGCCAAAAAGTTCAACCTTGGTCGCATCAGACCATAACATGTTTTCGCACATGCTATTGGGAAACAATGTATTGTTTGGGAAATTTTAGCCAGGCCTGGATGTTTTTCTGTGTAAGAAAAGGCTTCCTTATTGCAACCCTACCCCATAGTCCAGACATATGGAGAATACAGGAAATTGTTGTCACATGTAGTACACAACTAGTACTTGCCAGAAATTCCTGCAGCTCCTTCAGTGTTGCTGTTGGTCTCTTGGCAGCGACCCTGACCAGTTTTTGTTTTGTCTTTTCATCAATTTTGGGGGGACGTCCAGTTCTTTGCAATGTCACTGTTGTCCCATATTTTCTCCACTTTTTGATGACTGTCTTCACTGTGTTCCATGGTATATCTACTGCTGTGGAAATTTTTTTGTACCCCTCTCCTGACTGATATCTTTCAACAATGAGATCCTTTTGATGCTTTGTAAGCTCTCTGCGAACCATGGCTTTTGCTGTAGCAGGCAACTGAGTAAATGTCAGGAAAATCCTACTAGGACAGCTGAACTTTATTTGGGGTTAATCAGAGTCTCTTTAATTGATGGCAGGTGTGTACCCAAGAAGACTGAATGTTATTAAATCAAAAGGTGCTTCAACAAAGTATTAGTTTGTGTGTGCACACTTATGCAACCAGCTTATTGTATGTTTATTACTTTTTATATTTTTTACCTAAAAGATTTGTTTGTTTTTCAGTTGAATTGTACAGATTAAAAGTGGGAAAAGTTTTGAAATGATTTATTGTGGTCTCATTTTTTTATATCTCAAAAACCTGACATTTTAACAGGGGTGTGTACACTTATTATATCCACTGTATAAATGCACACACATATACAACATATACACACAAATATACATCCACAAACACATACACGTTGTGTATATATATATATATATATATATATATATATATATATATATATATATATATATATACATACACATATATATATACATACACACACACACACACACACATATATATATATATATATATATATATATACAAACATACACATATTACATTTTTTTATATATACATATACACATATTACACATTTATATTTACATTTTGTATATATATATATATATATATATATATATATATATATATATATATAAATAGAGATCGGGAGAAATATAAAACTCTTCCTCTTAAGCTCATGGACCTGTCCTTGCCAGGAACCTACTTAAATCCTTCCATCCTTCAGCTGTTACCTCATGTCATTCAACTCACTTCTCTCCTGCTCTTACAACTTCATGGTTACTATGCCTTTCAATCTCCCATTATAGGTAGCTTTACTATACTAGTAATGTCACTAATAAGTATTCACTGCATCTAGTAACAGTGTAATTATGTATGAATGTATTGCATTCTATTTTTGTTGTTACTGAAACTCTTAGAGGTCAGTCATTGACTCCTTCTGCCTCTATGTTTTACTTTCCTTGACACATTCTGAAAATACATACTGTATAGTTTCAAAGATGCCCTTTCTTTCAATTGTAATTTTTGAAATTGTATTTGTATACTCAGTCTTTTGTTTTTGTATACTCCTGTTTGTACTACTCACTCTAACTACTATGTATAACTTAGAATATATCATTTTATGCTGCTATGACTTTATATATGTAATTTTTCTGGAGCTTTTCTCCTTGGGTCTCCACTGAGAATGGGCTTCTAGCTCAGTTGGACCAACATATATGTGTGTGTGTGTGTGCACACAAATACACACACACACACACACACACACACACACACACACACACACACACATATATATATATATATATATATATATATATATATATTTACACACACATATGTGTGTGTGTATATATATATGTATATATACTCAAACACGTACACAGACACACTCTTAGATACACATAAAAAGACATACATGCACACTCACGTCTCAGGTCATTTACATCCACATGGACTATGACTGAGTCATATTGGTACTTGTGATCCAGTGACCTGATTGCATGCATAATGTGGTAGATCAGGCCCCTGATAAGCAACTGATCATGACTTTCTCCACACTCAGCCTGGTGAAAGGGACATCAGTGTGTCTCATAATGGAGTCTCCAATGACCAGAATGTTGGATTGTGTGGTGGCTTGCCTTATAGGCTTAGAAGCAGAGACTTCATGAGATGTGGCTGTAAGTGTTGATGTGAGTGTTGCTCTGAAAGAGTGCATTCGAGGCTGCTGAGGGTATTTGTTAAGTGTACTTCCTCTAGGAGGTCTTTGTGGTTTAGGAAGGTTACATTTAAGTGCCTCAGCATATGTGGATCAATGTGTCTGCTTTGAACTGTGTGTGATGGGTGCAGCATGTGTACTACTGACAATCTTACTGACATTAGGAGTGTTTATGTGAGAGCTCTGCCTCCAGTTACATTGTGTAAATTCATCTCTCACAGTTTGAGAATAAACTGGTTGTCAGTAAACATGAGGCACTTTCTACATTGCCTTAGGATGCCATTATCCACCAAGCTAGTAACACAGGCAGTGGGAAAGTTCATATTCATGGCAATATACCCTTGTTTACTGATTTGACAGTTGGAGTGAGAATATAAACCAATGTCAGAAGTATCCGGTTTGCAAGTATGGGGGCAGTGTTTATCATTGCAAAATGAGTTGTCCTGTGTGCTACTAGGTATTGGTGAAACTGCAATGATGCTTTTACATGACAAATGTCAACTCAAGCTGTCTCTGGCTATACATGGCACTGCCAAACACTTGACTGCAAATTAATAAGTATACTTTGAACATTTATGGATCAAGTATTTAGCCAGATATTCTCAAGTTAGCAGCAAATGAAGCAGAACTTACTGAAAAGAAAGAAATATTTAGCTTATAAGAATAATGAAAATAGGGGATTCTCCTCAATGGCTACTGCCTAACTACTACTACTAGTGTCACCACAGCTTTATGCTACTGTGATACAGTGCTCCTTTGCTGCTTCTCTCACCAGAAGCAAAACAGTAGCACCAATCTCAAGATGAGAAACGGACCACAGCCTGTTTGGTGATCCACAGTCTTGTCCCAGATGATGCAAATGTCTGTAAGCTTGTTGTAGCCTTTTCCTGGTAGATGCTTTGAATAGCAACAAGACCAATTAAGGTCAATCACAGACACTTACTTTAAAACCTGAAAGAGTCAGGAATTTACGCAGTCTGCTCCTTCTCACATCAGGAGAAAAATATAAGCACAAATTCTAAGCTGGCACCTATGAAGCAGTTATTAGGCCTTCTGGTGATCAGCACCCACAGGAAATACTGTTCCTATTCTCTCTCCTCTCACCAGGAGCAAACATAGGCACTAATCCCAAGATGACTACTGAAAGGCAGAATGTGGGCTCTCCAATAACCGATGGTTTTGCAGTAGATATTGCAGATTTTAAAGGTAAGATGGAAAATGTGTTAATATCCTAACAGCTGCAGCGTGCACTAAGCATTTAGATATAGGTTCATGGTGAGCTTTTTCAGTGTGTGGAAACCATTTATGCCTACACTAACATATTACATAACAGTATTTTACTTGGTGGACGATCAATGTCCCAGTTTTTGCTTGGTCAGAGCCAGGCACTGGTGAATGACATCATGCACTAAGCATTTACATATGAAAGAGGAGTAACTTAAAGCTTTAGCTATTTAAGTAGAGAGCCACTAATTTTAAAAGAGCAAGATAGATTGGAAGAGGGTGTGCGCTTTGTTTTCTGGTTCTATGAAATACAATGGAATGGCCAATAAATGTAAATATTTGAAGAGGAATGATTTCACAAAAAATATAATTTTGTGCTTACTCACAATACCCAGTGAAGAGAAGGGGGAAGGAGATATGTTGTGAAATTAACATAAGGAGTGGGCAACTAGAAAGACAGCTGAGTTTAAAATCACAACAGCACCAAGGAGGTAGGGTGGGGGAAAACTTAATTTCTGTGTGACTCACAAGAGACACAGCAGTAGTCTCTTTCCCATTTTATTTATACAGTCAAAAGAAGAATACAAGTAAAACACAGTGCAAAGAAAATAAATCACATGACACAACATAGAAGAAAGCAATAAAGCAATACAAAATACAAGAAAGCAAAAACAATTTAACCTTTCCCTCACAGCAAGTTGTGGCAGAGTCTAGGTGAGCTTTTTCAGAGAGTGGAAACTATTTATGCCTACACTAACATATTACATAACAGTATGTTACTTGGTGGACGATCAATGTCCCAGTTTTTGCTTGGTCAGAGCCAGGCACTGGTGAATGACATCATGCTCTCCAAGCTGCAGGCTGACAGTATATGGCAATGGGAAGAAGACGGTTAAGTTAGTACCTTGCTGCCTGGCAGAATGATAGTTATAGTTGAGTCACCTCAAAACAGAACCAATTAGTGTGAAGAAAAATTGTCTGTTGAGCACAGACATCTAAAGGCCATTTGGAGTAATTTGCCTTCTTAGAAATAGTAGGTGTATTGCTTTATAGGATAATCTGCTGAAGACTTTAAGGATAGTACTAGAGAGGGACATTTTATTTTTATTTTATTTTATTTTTACATTTGTTAACCGGGCTAGTCTAGCTGGATATATGTCCATTTTCAGTAGAGGCCCGGGGAGAAAAGCTCCAAGCAAAGAAACAATGACAAAGTTAATAAAGCATAAAAAAACAGAGAGAAGAATCACAATACATGGTTACATTGGTCTAAAATCAGTTATTATAATACATGTATAATTTATTAAAGTATTTACTACAACATTATTTTAAGCAATTATACATAAAATGCACTAATAGGTATGAGGAAGTCTCAGATAAGGGAAAAGAATATTTATGTTAATCTCTTTTTACAAAGAAAGAGTAGTTTCTTGATTTGGAGGCATAGGTTATAGGAGTAGGAATAGGGGTAAGAGCAAGAAGTAGAAAGATGTTAGTCTGGGTTAGCACATGGACAGAGCCAATGAGTTTTCAGATGTTCTTTAAGATGTTTTTTAAAGAGAGAAGTAGAAGCAAGGGTAGATAGTTCAGAAGGAAGCTGATTCCAGATTTTTCCTGCAGTGTTTGAGAAAAGTGAATCGCCGGCTTTGTTATTAGCTTTATTTGAGGAAACTAGAAGCTTAGTAGCAGAGCGTAGTGTAGGTAGATTAGTATATGGTTTAATTAGGTTAGTGAGGATAGGGGTGTTGTTAGGATAATATAGGATCTTTTGAGTCATAAGTAATTGTTGACAGAGTATATGGTTTTGCAATTCTAGCCATCCTAGTTGTTTGAGGTTAAGGAAGTGGTAAGTTTTAAAGGGGGAGCTGGTGGTGAATCTAGCTATACTATTGTAGCGTGGAGAGTTTAGAGAGGTGGTTCTTGGATAGGTTAGTATATATAATAGAGGCATAGAAAAGGGTGGAAATGAGGTGGGTTTGGACGATACTTTTCCTAGCAGAAGGGGTAAGGAAGGGTTTGACTCTATAGAGGGTGCCCAGTTTTTTGTTAACAGATTTTATGGTTCATGTTATTTATGTTATTTATTTATGTTATTTTATGGTTTATGGTTTATGTGTTCATCATAGCTGAGACAATTATCAATTGTTACACCTAGTAGGCGGGTTGAAGTATCAGAGGTAATGATTTTTATTTTTTATTTTATTTTTATTTTTATTTTACATTTGTTGACCGGGCTAGTCTAGCTGGATATATTTCCATTTTCAGTAGAGGCCCGGGGAGAAAAGCTCCACACAAAACATAACAATGAGACATGTTAATAATAAAGAATTAAAAATAAAAATAAGAATATAAAATTAGTAATAAAATCAACAAAAAGTTAAGGCACACAAAACTACAGTAGTCATGAATAATGCTAGGTCAGTTACAAAGCATCTTAATTAATGGATAAAGGCTACGCCAAAAAGCTTCTACAATATAGAAAAAAAGAGTTAAAGTACAAGTGACTAGAAAAGTTGAAGGAGTAATACAAGATTAGAAAAGAGGGAAGAGACAGTAGTCAAGAAGTGAGAAAAGAAAAGAAGACAAAAGGGAGGAGATGGGAGAGATGAGAGAAGTAGGTCAGAGCATAGAAGGACTGCAAAGGGCAAAGAAAAACTAGGTATTTGCTAAACTATTAAGCACAGAGTAGGGTTAAAGGTAGAAAAAAGGGTAATGAGGGAAGTTAGTCTGGTGTACTACATGAACAAAGCCAGTGATTTTGGAAGTACAGTTTGATTTTTTGTTTGAAGAGAGGTAAGGATGTGATCAGAGTTATATCCCTAGGTAGCAAATTCCATACTCTACCTACAGTATTAGTGAATAGAGAGTCACCAGCTAAGTTGTGGGACTTTATGGATTTGGTCATGAGTTTACAAGTGGATCGAAGGGAGGTAAGATTGTTATAAGGGAGTAAAAGTTGTGAAAGTATAGGGGTGTTATCAGGTTGGTACAGTATTTTGTGGGCAATAGTAAGTTGTGAGATTATAAGATAGTTTTGTAGTTCTAGCCAGCCTAAAAGTTTCAAATTAAGACAGTGATGGGTTCTGAAAGGGTTACCAGTGGCAAAGCGGGCAATGTTATTATAGCAAGTTGCTAGTTTGTTTAGGTTAGCTTTCTTGAGGTTGGTGAAGATAGGAGAGGCATAAAAGAGAGTAGATATAAGATGGGAGTGGGCAATAGTAGCTCTAGTAGATGGGGTGAGAAATGGTTTAATACGGTATAAGGATCCTATTTTTCTGTTAACTGATTTGATGGTGTTATTGATGTGTTGATCGAAAGGGAAATTGTTATCAATGGTTATTCCTAGCAGTTTAGTTGTTGAGTCAGGAGAGATGACAGTGGCGTTGTTTGACAAGATGGTGAAGTTTAATGGGGAGGTACGAGTGGTGGGGGTGAAGAGGAGAAGTTTAGTTTTTTTAGCATTAAGAAGGAGGTACCGTCTAGTAAACCATGTTTCTACTGTGTTGAAGATATTTTGAGTTAGTGAGATTAGATCTGAAGAGGAGGATGCTGAACAAATAATAGTGGAGTCGTCAGCGTATTGAATGCAGGTAGCTTGAGGGATTACAGAGTGAAGATCATTAATATAGAGGGAGAAGAGAAGTGGACCAAGAATAGAGCCCTGAGGGACTCCAATAGAAATGGGCAATAAGGAAGAGATGTGGTTGTCCCAAAGAACGGCTTGTTGTCTGTTACTCAGATATGAACTAAACCATTTGATGGCAAGGTTGTCAAATGAGAGGGATTCGAGAATGTTAATTAAAGAAGAGTGGTTAACCATGTCGAAAGCTTTAGAGAGGTCAATGAATAGAGCAGAAGAGAAAAGATTATTGTTGCGATTGCTGTTGATGGTATCTACAAAGGAAAGGAGGGCAGTGGTGGTGCTATGGTGAGGTCTAAAGCCATGCTGACAGTTAGCTATAATGTTGTGTAAAGAGAGATACTGTACAAGTTGCTGATGAATACATTTCTGCATAATTTTTGCTAAAGGTGAGAGAAGAGCAATTGGTCTAAAGTTAGAGTAGTCAATAGAGTTACCGCCTTTGTGTAGCGGAATAATATGAGAGATTTTCCAGATATCAGGGATGGTTCCCTCTTGGATAGTCCTATTTATGAGTATAGTTATCGGGTATGCAATTTCTTTGGCTGCCTTTTGAAGAAAAAGGGAAGGGAGCTTGTCAGCAGAGGTGGTACAAGGTTTCAGTTTGAAAATAAGTCTATAGATGAAAGAGGTAGAGATGGGTTGTAGAGAGAAGTTGTAAGAAGAGTCTACTAGATTATTTGGAGGATAGAAGTTATTAGTGTTCAGTTGTCTGGCAAGAGATTGAATAGTTTCAGTAAAGAAAGAGTTAAAAGCATTTGCAGTTTGGTGAGGGGTGTCTGGGTCAGCATTTAGTGGGGAGGGAGTTTTGGCTGTTCCTGGTGAAAGGAGTCTATTGATCGAGGACCAGAATTTTTTGGGTTTATTGAAATGAGTTTCTTGAAGTTCACAGTAGAACTTTCTTTTGTCAGTGATTATAGCTTTTTTGGTAAGATTTCTAAGTTGGCGAAAGTGAAGAAAATCAGAGCTGATTCTATGGCATCTCCATTTGGCCCAAACTTTATTTTTAGAGTGGATTAGTTTTTTAGTTTCATTCGAGAGCCATGGGGCTGTATTAGACTTCATTCTAATGGTACGCTCAGGAGCATGTTTGTCCAAAATGGAAAGGAAAGTAGAATTAAAGAATAATACTGCTTCGTTAAGTGGAAGTGATTTTAAGGGGTTCCAGTTACATGCTCTGAGTTCGTTTTGAAATAGGTCAATTTTAAAGTGTTTGGTAAAGCGTATTTTTCTTATGTTAGGGAGGTGTAGACAATCAGTCTTTTCTCTTGTAATATAAGTTAAGCAGTGGTCACTGAGGTCATCAGGCATAGTTCCTACTTTATATGTGATGTTGACTTTGTTTATGAGTATCCAGTCTAAGATACTCTGTTTCTTACTTGGTTTATTAAGCCTTGTAGTAGAGGTAATGGTTTGGGTAAAACCATTTAGGTTTATGTGAGAGGAGGGATTTTCAGCATTAATACTATTCCAGTCTATATTAAAGTCACCAAGAATTATAGTTTCTTGGGGGTAATTGGTGGAAACCCAGCTGAGAAAGTCTTCTAAGATAGGTATATTGTTACCTGGTGGTATGTACATGCAGATGATGTAAAAGGCTTTCTTTGCATTTAATTGGAGTTTAGTGATGATGGCTTCTACTTTACTATCCTGGGTTGGACAGGCTGAAAGGGTAGAGATATTGAGATGATTCTTAAACAGAATTGCTACTCCACCACCCTTTTGTTTAGAACGGTCAAGCCTTAGTATATTATAGCCTTGGGGTATAATCTCAGCATCTTTAGTGACTG
Source organism: Protopterus annectens (assembly GCF_019279795.1). Classification (NCBI taxonomy): domain Eukaryota; kingdom Metazoa; phylum Chordata; order Ceratodontiformes; family Protopteridae; genus Protopterus; species Protopterus annectens. Next base: position 3,175,503 of record NC_056725.1, read on the forward strand.
GCTTTAGCCAGGTCTCTGAGAGGCAGAGAATGTCAAACAGTGAGTGTCTAGGAGGGCGTGTAGGTAGGGTACTTTTTTGTTGACACTTCGTATGTTAAGATGCCCTATGAGGAAGGTATTATTGAGGCTTGGTCTAGATGCTTGAGGAGAAGGATACACGGGGCCAGGGTTGGGGTGAATGTCACCGTCTTGTAAGGTAGGATCATCAGGTTTGGATGTGAAGTTGCTCTTAAGAAGGGTTAGAGGTTTCATTTTTTTATCTGAGGGTAAGGCATAGGTAAGGTGAGAGTGCCTATGGAACTTAGGTAGATGGTAGCTAGGGATGGAATTAGTATTTAAGAATGAAGTGAGAGAAGTGTGGAAGGTAGATGTATGTTTCTGTGTGTGGCTTGGCTGGATATTAAGTGGGTGTTCGATGAAGGTAAGAAGGTAAGTTGAGAATAGGGTGGTTGAGAGTAAAACTGAGAGTATAAGCAGGGTAGGTAAGTTGGGAGTCATATTTGCAAGTAAATCAAGGTAGAAGTGGTTATAAAGTAGAGCTACAAGATTAGGGTTAATGAGGTGGTAGTATATGTGTAAGCTGAAAGAAAAATAAAATAAAAGTAAGAGAAGAGGTAAGGATATTAAAGGATATAAAAAGTAGAGGGAGAGGTAAAGTGAGTGGAAGGATATAGGATGAGTAATAACAGAGGAAGAGGAGAGATGCTAGTAATAGGATAGGAGGGTCAGTAGACAAAAGAGGAAAGTGGGAGGAGGATACGGGGTGTGTAGAGGGGAGGGGTTCAAGTTTAGCGGGAAAGAAAAGGATAGGATGGTAGGGTAAGGGGTGGGACTAGAGAAGTATAATGTTAGGACCCCTGGGGGTGGGTGGGAATTGGGGGTAGGGAGGGGAGCGGAGTGACCCCGCAGGGCAAACGGAGTGGGATACACAGAGTATACCAAAGAGGAAGGAAAAAGTATCAGAGAAAGCTAACTGAGTCAAGGTAAGAGAAGGTAGCCTAAGGAGGAGAGGGTAAGAGAGAACTTCAAAAGGAGGAAAGGGATAGGAGTAGGAAAGGTGAAATAGGAAGAATTAGGTAGAAGTAAATACTAGTACAATAAGTATAGATGGGGATAGGGTGACATCTAGTGGGCAAAAGCAGAGATGCAGTAAACATTCACAGGGGCTCTCGGAAGTAAAACTAGACTAATGGGAGAGAGAGCACAAGCTAAGTAACAGTCTAAGGTAAGGGAGAGGAAGGTAATAAAGGAGTAAGGGGGTTGCTGCTGGCAAGCTTAGCTGGGAGCAAACAAAAAGCTTAGCAGGGTTAAGTTGGTTGTAAATTACAACTCCATGATATAGGTAGACATACTTTCTTGATATCTTGAGGTAGTAGGTTGCAGAAGAAGGCAATGTTCTAGACTTTTCCAAGGGTAGTAGGCAGAAAGCACCCTAGTAGAGTTAATAGAGGGATTCAACCCAGGCAAAAAACACAGGGTAAATCAGGGGATAGCTAATACAGGAGGAAAAGTGGAAAAAAATAAGATAATGTTAAAGAGAATAATAAAATACAGTGTTTCTAATACAGTGCAGATAAAACAGGTTATTCAGGTACTATACTTTGTAATATAACACATAAGATTACAGTTACAGTCAGGCAAGGCCAAGCAGTTTCATTAAGTAAAGTAAGCATTTAGGCATAGCACATACTATAGATACACTGCATTAAATGGCTACTGCAAGCTATATAATGTGCACATCCACAGTAGATACTGTAGATAATGCAACAATTAAGTAACCTATAACTAGGTTGAGTGTCGAGTGTAGGGAAGCCCTTAACTGAGTAGGATCCCAGCCCAGTCTGCACGTGTAAGGCCACTCCAAATTACACGCAGTTCAGATAAATGGCAGGTAGAATACAATTAAGTTTTAACAATATTAATCCGGTATATGGAGGTGAAATACCCCTAGCAGGATTAAAATCCTTGGACTATAAGTCACCCAAAGAAATTCCAAATAATATCAGTATAAGGTCCAAGAGAGATTAAGTAGCCTTGCATCAGTCGCTAATCAGTACTAGTTTAGTCAAAAACAGGGTTTAGAAAAACAAAAAACAAACACCAAAAAGGCTAACTCTTCAAAAGCACAGCAGTTAGCTGCATTTAACTGATAAAACTATTGAAATCAAAGCTGACACGCAGTCGCTAAACAGTACTAGTTTAGTCAAAAACAGGGTTAAGAAAAAACAAAAAACAAACACCAAAAAGGCTAACTCTTCAAAAGCACAGCAGTAAGCTGCATTTAACTGATAAAAACTATTGAAGTCAAAGCTGACACGCTGTCGCTACAGTAGGTACACAGTCATCAAGCTAAAATCAGCTACGCAACCTTATCGGTGAAGAAACTATGCATGTATCAGCATAAAAAAAGCAGAATAGTAGGTATGGCGTTAACATTACATTAGGATATACTGCTATACATATCCAGTTTGGGCAGTAGTTATGCACTTTCAAATAAAGAGTTTAAGAGCAGTCGCTAAAAGCAGCATACATAGCAAAAGCAAACCTCACAGATGTTGGTACAGGGAGTAGCATTGGATAAATCTCAGTACAGAAACAAAAAAAAACAATACATAAAACAAACGCATTCGCCTCTACAAGAATGTCGGTAAAACACAAACTACAAGATATAAGCCATACAGATCTACTGAGAAACGTCTCTAAAAATAAGTAACAACTTACTACAGAATAAGAGCGCACAGCCAAGAACGCACAGCAGCAGATGGTGGCATTGATGAGGTTATAGAGAAGAAAGGATTGTCTGATTTATGAGTTGGGGTAAATAGCAGTAGTTATGTTTTTTGGGATTAAGGAGGAGGAGGCAGTGTTGCAGAAACCAGTTTTCAACATTTTGAAAACCAGTTTGGGTAATGGAATGGAGGGAGGCTATATTCTAGGCTGTACAGATTAAGATGGAGTCATCAGCATATTGAATGCAGGTGGCTTGAGCTATGTTTGTGTGTAAATTGTTAATAAATAAGGAAAAGAGTAGGGGTCCTAAGATAGAGCCCTGGCGTACACCAATATTAACTGGTAGTAGTGAAAACAGATTATTATGCCAGAGTACTGCTTGCTGTCTATTTCCTAGATAAGATTTAAACCATTTTAAAGCTTGAGGATTGGGAGAAAGGGCCTTTAGTTTGTTGAGAAGTAAGTTATGGTTAACCATATCAAAGGCTTTTGACAGGTCAATAAATATTGCAGAGGAAAAAGAGTTATTGTTACGATTTTTATATATAGAGTCAATGAAGGATAAGAGGGCAGTCGATGTGCTATGGAATGGCCTAAAGCCGTGTTGGCAGTTTGCTAGAAGGTTATTTTGTAGTAGGTGGTTAAGTAGTTGTTTGTAAATACATTTTTCCATTATCTTAGCTAATGGGGAGAGTAAAGCAATAGGGAAGAAGTTAGAAAGTTCTGTAGAAGGTCCACCTTTGTGTAAAGGGATGATGTGGGATATCTTCCATAAAGCAGGGATTTTGCCTTCTGAGATAGTTCTGTTAATAAGGATAGAGATGGGAAAGTCTATGGCTTTTGCGGCTATTTGTAGGTATTCAGATAGGAGAAGGTCGGCGGAAGGGGTGCAAGGTTTCAATTTTTGAAGTAGTTTACAGATGAGGGATGTAGACACAGGTTGTATTCTAAAGGTAGGTAATGAAGTATTGCAGGTATTTGGTTGGAATGTATTGATGGGTGGTAAAGAATTAGCCAGGGTTTGAATGGCTTCTGTGAAGAAGATATTAAAAAAATCAGCGATTTGGTTGGAGTTGTTATGGTTGACACCAGTTGGGTCTGGAGTGGTAGTGCGGCCTGGTCGAAGAAGTTTGTTTATGCCAGACCAGAATTTTTGTGGAGTTTGTTGGTTGGTTTGTTGAAGGTCAATGTAGAAGTCTTTTTTATCTCTAAGAATATCCTTCTTGGTGGCATTTCTTAGTTGTTTAAAGTGGAGGTGGATTGTTGGACATTTGGTAGCTCTCCATTTAGCCCAGATTTTATTTCTAAGGAGTATCTTTTGCCTAGTTTGTTTTGTGAGCCATGGGGCAGGTTTGGTTCTTAATTTAACAGTGCAATAAGATGCATGGCAGTCAAGGATTTGAAGAAAGTTAGTGTTAAAGTAGGTAACGGCTTCATCAAGTTCTAGATGGGTTAGAGGAGACCAGTCACATGCTTGCAGTTCGGTTAGGAAGCTGTCTGGATTAAAGAATTTTTTTGAGCAAGAGGTTTTGAGATTATGAGTAGTTGAAATGCGGACCTTATGTCTAATAATGTAGGTAAGCATATGGTCGCTGATATCATCGGGAATGGTTCCTGGAGTATATGCTTTGGGGTGGCTATTAATAAGGATCCAGTCCAGAGTAGCTTCTTTGTTGTTAGGTTTGTGGATTCTTGTAGGAGTTGTAATTAATTGTGAGAATCCAAAGAGGTTTATGTGGTTGGTAGAGTTCAGAGAACTACAAGTGGACCAGTCTATGTTAAAGTCACCTAGTACAATGGTCTCTTGGGGCAGTTGGGCAGAGAGGAGACTGAGAAGGTTCTCAAGAGTATTGGTATTATTACCTTGGGGTAGATACATGCAAATTAGATAGAAAGATTTGGAGTTATTGATTTGGATTTTGGTAGTTAGGATTTCAAATGTGGTGTCTGATGAAGGAAGCACTTTAATGGTGGAAACCTGGAGGTTAGATTTATAAAGGATTGCTATTCCTCCACCTTTTTTGCTTTTACGGTAATTTCTAACGATGTTATAGCCAGGAGGGGTAATTTCCTGGTCTGGGGTAGTTGTTTTTAGCCAGGTTTCAGTAAGACATAGAATGTCAAATGAGTGTACATCAAGGAGTGCATGCAGGTGGGGAATTTTATTGTTAATACTTCTAATGTTAAGGTGAGCTATGAAGAGGGAGTTAGATGGTATAGTTAATGTAGAAGTTATAGGTACTGTTAAATTGGATGGGTTAATCGTATTGTTAGCATTGGGGCTAGGGTTAGGATGAATATCACCACTTAGGAGGAGGTGTTGCTGGGGATATTGTAGAGTTTTAAGTAGTTTGTAGAGGTTGTTAAAAATCTTTTTGGTAGGTAAGTAAGGGATGTGGGTAGTTCTATGAAATTTTGGTAGTATAAAGTTTGAATTATAGGTTATGTTACTGTGGTTAAGGGAGAAGATACATGAAAATGGTAGAATTTGGTTGAAGTAATGGTTAATTTCAGGTAGAGGATGATCTTCAAAAGAAGTGATTAAGTAAGGTATGGTCAGACAAGATATTGTGGTAGTGAAGAGTAGTATGCTTGTGAAAATATTTTTCTTTTGGGGCCATGGTAAAAAGTAAATTTATGTAGAGAGTATTTAAAGTTAGTAGGTGCTGTAGAAAAAAGAAGAGAGTGTTAGAGAAGAATAAGCAGGGTATAACAAAAGCAGGTAGGAAATTAGAGGAGGGTTAGATTAGAAGTTGAACTGGGAAGTGTGTTAATGATGTGGATGGTAAGGTAGGAGAGGGGTGGTTACAAAGAGTTAAGTAGTACTAATTAGGAGAGAGAGGTAAGGGAGTGGCCTGGTGATGTTAAGGTATGTGATAGGATGGGATAGAAGGGGGGAGTGGTCAATGAAGTATAAGTGTAAGATTAGTAGGGGTGGGTGAGAATTGAGGGTAGGGTAGGGGAGCGGAGTGAGCCCGCAGGGCAAACAGAGCGGGTAGAAACAAAGGAGCAGCTAGAAGAGAAACAATCAGTCAGCAGAGCTGATTACAGAAGGTAAGTTGAGTAAGTCTAAAGTGGGTAGGAGCAGAGATAAGTAAGGGGTTTATTAGAAAGCAGGAGAGTGTAGCAATTTAGAATGAAGGGTACAGTGTGAAGTTTAAGAGTAGTTCAAGGTCATAGAAGTAAAGAGTAGTAAAATCAGAAAGCCAAATAGATAAGCAGGAGAAATATTGGAGAGGGTAGAGATACCACTTACTGGGCAAAGCTAGTATTATAAGCAAGTACAGTAAGGAGGGTAGGCACTTTCCAGATAGGGAAGGGGGATAAGTTAGTAAGAGGGATACCAAGAGGTGGAGTAAAGTATTGTTAACAAGGTAGCTAGTTGGGGGGGGGGTAAGAGGCTGCTGGCTGACTGGGCTCAGAGCGTGCTTTAGAACCCCTGAATCAATAGTGGACAGTAGTATGTTTTACAGGCAGAACATAGATTTTGAACAACCAAGAGAACGGGAAACAAACTGGTGAATTGAGCTTGCAACGAGGAAAAACCCACAGCACAGTAATCCTTAACGCAAATTTATTATAAAAGACACAGCGTTTTCGCCACACTTAGAAGGTAGCTTCTTCAGAGGAAGTTAAAAAACAGAGGCGCCAAAACTTTTAAAATATGTTAACCACCATTACATCACTTCCTTAAGGAAATTGGAAACAAATCGGACATAAAACAAGTACTTATACTGAAAGTATAAGACGCAACTTTGTAATAAGCGCTCAAAGCACATGAACGATGAATAAATAAATATAATGCCAATAAAGATCCAAAATTAATCATTCAATAATAATGCTGTGTGCGCAAATACTTAGAATGTAGATATAAAAATAAATGCATAAAAAAAAAAAAAAAAAAAAAAAAAAAATTTTAACAAGTTGTAATAGAATTATAAAAAATTTTTTAGTATATAAAACACAGTTGATTAATATCTTTAGAAACACAACAAATATACCTAAGTAAATACATATTTTAATATAAGTATTAAATGTCTCTCAAAAGATATTTCTAAAGGATAATAATAATGAGTGAAACACTAAACAATGGAACCACTCAGTATAATGCTGGAATAAGCTTTTAACAATAAAAATAAAAATGAAAGGAGGGAAATACGACCTTATTTATCTCAAATAAGATCTATATTTAAGAACTGGTGCTATGTTACAGCATTCATTAAGACCTGATGTATTGAAAGCATCTAATTTAAGCTGCCACAGCAATTCACAGTTTTCTAAAAGTAAAGAAATTGGTCCCCCTCTAATGGTAGTGGGTATATGGTCTATGCCCATAAATAGAAAACTGTGACCTGGGTTAATTCCAACATGTTTAGCTAACGCATTTTCGCATTTGTTATTCCGAATGGCATAAAAATGTTGGTAAATGTGTTCTTTGAATTTTCTGTCGGTCTTTCCGACATAAAAAGAAGGACAACAAACGCAAAATGCCACATGGACAATGGATTTGGTGTCACAATTGATCTTAAATTTAATGTCATATTTTCTTTGTCCAATACAAAAAGAACTACCTGTCTTTATGGCATTGCACCAGTTACATAACCCACATGGAAAAGAGCCCCTAACTCTATTAAAAGTTTTATTTCCTGAGCTCCTCTGCAATAATTCTTTAATATTGCTGCCTCTTTTGTATACTATCCGAGGTTTTGCCCCAAGTTTTTCAACCAAAGGGCTGCTTGAAATAAAATGCCAATTCTTAATAATAATTCCTGCAATTGAGCTAGAATCTAAACTGAATGTAGTGACAAAACTACTTGGATAGTGTAATGCATTCATTTCCCCAGTGGTGACAATGGAATCAACAGGAAGGGCTGGAATAGAAGTGTCAACAAATTCCACCAACTTAGAAGAATCAGCAAGCTCACTATTAAGCAATGGTTTATAAAAAACTATTGTTCTTTTAGTTTCAACCTCACAAACAAGTTCATCAATTAATACTTGTGGGTAACCCCTATTGAGGAACAAATCTTTCAGGAAAGCACATTCTAATGTGAAATCAACTAGATCACTGCACATTCTCACTGCCCTCACTAATTGTCCTTTCACAATAGCCCTCTTCAATTTGAAAGGGTGGGAGCTAGTAAAGTGTAGGAACGAGTTGACATAAGTCTCTTTCCTGAAAATGGTAGACCTAAGTCTACCAATACTTAGATCTTTTTTCAACCTAACATCAAGATAGTCAATCTCATCTATGGCAAATCTATGCGTGAATTTTAAAAAGGAAGTTGTTCCATTAAGATAATCCAAAAAAGATTGTGCCAAAGTACAATCACCCCTGAAAAGAATAAAAACATCATCTAGGAATCGAGTATAGTAACCCATTCTTTCTTTCCACACTGGGTGGTTAAAAACAAAATGTTTTTCCCAGTGGGCCATGAAAATATTTGCTACACTGGCCCCGCAAGGGGACCCCATAGCAACACCCTGCTTTTGGATGTAAAATTCATTTTCAAAGGTGAAAAAGTTAGATGACAAAACAATTTACAATTTTTCCTCCTTAGAATTGGAACCAGAACTGATTGAACTTTTAGCTCTAGGTAACACGTTCGTTCCTTCCAGGAGATGTGACATAGCTAGGGTTTTGATTGATTTAAAATGTTATGTGAGAAAATTAAATTTGAATCTGCTGTTTAATGATTCGACAAATGGTTCAATTAATAACCTAAGACTTCCTAGTGTTTTTAACCCACCTATACATGTTGTGTTACGCATGTTCGAAAGTTCCTGCGAACTTGATATTAGACATATGGATAAGGAATATTTTCCAACAACCAACAAATTTAATATAACTAAAGAGCAGTTGGTGGCCCTTAATAGGTTGCGTGACTCTTCAGTTAGAATTATTAAACCTGATAAGGGGGGGTGGGTTAGTTATTTTTGAACAAACAGAATATGTAGAAAGAATGCTTACAGTTCTCAACTCTTCAGCTTATGAAATTTCCTCACGTAATGAAATGAACGTTTGCGCTAACAGAGTTAGAGGTTACTACAGAGACCTGTTTATTGAAGGGAGAATTGACTCGGACTTGTTGAAATACATTGATATCATTCACCCAAAGGTCCCTGTTATGTTTGGGATACCGAAGGTTCATAAAAATCTACATGATCCACCTATGAGAGCACTTGTTGATGGGAGGTCCTCGATATCTTACCCTAGCGCCAAATACATTGATTTTGTACTCTCTAAATACCTAAGGTTGATCCCAAACCTTTGTAAAGACTCTTGGTCTTTCTTATTAAATGTAAACAACATTAGGTGGGAAGATTCTTTTAATTTCCTCACGATTGATGTCGACTTGTATACCTCGATCCCACACGAAGAAGCTATTGAATGGGTGGGGTTACAGTTAGCTGAATTGGAGGTCCCTAGAGCAGAAATCGACAACATCACTGAATTATTAGACATTGTTTTGTCATCTAACTTTTTCACCTTTGAAAATGAATTTTACATCCAAAAGCAGGGTGTTGCTATGGGGTCCCCTTGCGGGGCCAGTGTAGCAAATATTTTCATGGCCCACTGGGAAAAACATTTTGTTTTTAACCACCCAGTGTGGAAAGAAAGAATAGGTTACTATACTCGATTCCTAGATGATGTTTTTATTCTTTTCAGGGGTGATTGTACTTTGGCACAATCTTTTTTGGATTATCTTAATGGAACAACTTCCTTTTTAAAATTCACGCATAGATTTGCCATAGATGAGATTGACTATCTTGATGTTAGGTTGAAAAAAGATCTAAGTATTGGTAGACTTAGGTCTACCATTTTCATGAAAGAGACTTATGTCATCTCGTTCCTACACTTTACTAGCTCCCACCCTTTCAAATTGAAGATGGCTATTGTGAAAGGACAATTGGTGAGGGCAGAGAGAATGTGCAGTGATCTAGTTGATTTCACATTAGAATGTGCTTTCCTGAAAGATTTGTTCCTCAATAGGGGTTACCCACAAGTATTAATTGATGAACTTGTTTGTGAGGTTGAAACTAAAAGAACAATAGGTTTTTATAAACCATTGCTTAATAGTGAGCTTGCTGATTCTTCTAAGTTGGTGGACTTTGTTGACACTTCTATTCCAGCCCTTCCTGTTGATTCCATTGTCACCACTGGGGAAATGAATGCATTACACTATCCAAGTAGTTTTGTCACTACATTCAGTTTAGATTCTAGCTCAATTGCAGGAATTATTATTAAGAATTGGCATTTTATTTCAAGCAGCCCTTTGGTTGAAAAACTTGGGGCAAAACCTCGGATAGTATACAAAAGAGGCAGCAATATTAAAGAATTATTGCAGAGGAGCTCAGGAAATAAAACTTTTAACAGAGTTAGGGGCTCTTTTCCATGTGGGTTATGTAACTGGTGCAATGCCATAAAGACAGGTAGTTCTTTTTGTATTGGACAAAGAAAATATGACATTAAATTTAAGATCAATTGTGACACCAAATCCATTGTCTATGTGGCATTTTGCGTTTGTTGTCCTTCTTTTTATGTCGGAAAGACTGACAGAAAATTCAAAGAACGCATTTACCAACATTTTTATGCCATTCGGAATAACAAATGCGAAAATGCGTTAGCTAAACATGTTGGAATTAACCCAGGTCACAGTTTTCTATTTATGGGCATAGACCATATACCCACTACCATTAGAGGGGGACCAATTTCTTTACTTTTAGAAAAATGCGAATTGCTGTGGCAGCTTAAATTAGATGCTTTCAATACACCAGGTCTTAATGAATGCTGTAACATAGCACCAATTCTTAAATATAGATCTTATTTGAGATAAATAAGGTCGTATTTCCCTCCTTTCATTTTTATTTTTATTGTTAAAAGCTTATTCCAGCATTATACTGAGTGGTTCCATTGTTTAGTGTTTCACTCATTATTATTATCCTTTAGAAATATCTTTTGAGACATTTAATACTTATATTAAAATATGTATTTACTTAGGTATATTTGTTGTGTTTCTAAAGATATTAATCAAATGTGTTTTATATACTAAAAAATTTTTTATAATTCTATTACAACTTGTTAAAATTTTTTTTTTATGCATTTATTTTTATATCTACATTCTAAGTATTTGTGCACACAGCATTATTATTGAATGATTAATTTTGGATCTTTATTGGCATTATATTTATTTATTCATCGTTCATGTGCTTTGAGCGCTTATTACAAAGTTGCGTCTTATACTTTCAGTATAAGTACTTGTTTTATGTCCGATTTGTTTCCAATTTCCTTAAGGAAGTGATGTAATGGTGGTTAACATATTTTAAAAGTTTTGGCGCCTCTGTTTTTTTAACTTCCTCTGAAGAAGCTACCTTCTAAGTGTGGCGAAAACGCTGTGTATTTTACAATAAATTTGCGTTAAGGATTACTGTGCTGTGGGTTTTTTCCTCGTTGCAAGCTCAATTCACCAGGCAGAACATAGATAACATACTTTTCGTGTTTCCTTGAGAGGGAGTGCAGGGAGTAGAGGCTGAGGGATGAAACCACGGTTTATTTGTCAGACGGGTCCTTTGTCACCCGGTAGGTAGGTTCACACAAAGTTATAGACTGGAACAGCACAGTGAAGTGCAAGGTATTTTCGTGTTTCCTTGAGAGAGGGTGCAGTGAGTAGAGGCTGAGGGATGAAACCACGGTTTATTTGTCGAACAGGTCTTTTGTCACCCGGTAGGTAGGTTCACACAAAGTTATAGACTGGAACAGCACAGTGAAGTGCAGAGTATTTTCGTGTTTCCTTGAGAGGGGGTGCAGGGAGTAGAGGCTGAGGGATGAAACCACGGTTTATTTGTCAGACGGGTCCTTTGTCACCCGGTAGGTAGGTTCACACAAAGTTATAGACTGGAACAGCACAGTGAAGTGCAAGGTATTTTCGTGTTTCCTTGAGAGAGGGTGCAGTGAGTAGAGGCTGAGGGATGAAACCACGGTTTATTTGTCGAACAGGTCTTTTGTCACCCGGTAGGTAGGTTCACACAAAGTTATAGACTGGAACAGCACAGTGAAGTGCAGAGTATTTTCGTGTTTCCTTGAGAGGGGGTGCAGGGAGTAGAGGCTGAGGGATGAAACCACGGTTTATTTGTCGGATGGGTCCTTTGTCGCCCGGTAGGTAGGTTCACACAAAGTTATAGACTGGAACACCACAGTGAAGTGCAGGGTACAGAGGGAAAAGATGCCGGGCCAGGAGCAGACAGCAGCCAGGGGCAGTACTAGTGCATTAAAATACATAAAATACATAAAGTGACATAACTGATGGAGTATGACATGCACAATTTGCCTGACCTGACCTGATTGGTGAATTATTTTCAAGACTTGTAAGCAAGACTTTCACTGTTCTACAGCAAACATGTTCAAACAGAAATACCCTAAAGTGCATTTGATAGTGGAGCCCCTTGGTCCAAAGGCTACTAACTGACTTTTTAGTTATGTCATCAGAACTGAATATGCATGCCATGGCACTCAGACTATGAGAGTAATACATGGCTGTCGAATCGCCATTTTGAGTTGAGCTGAGATAGGTGATTGCTGGACAGAGACACAAAACCACAAAATCTAGTGAGGGTATATATGCAATGTCATCAGATGTTACTGTAGTGGAGAGATAGTTGTCATGATGTTTAAGTTCTTCATCCCCATGCAAGAAGTACAGAATTTGATCCTGACCTTTGGGATATGGTTGTGTAGCATTTGTATGTTCATACTTTGTCCCTGTGTGGTTCCTCCCACCTCCCAAAAACATGCTGCGTGTTTTCACCTCAAACCTATGCAAGAATGGAGTGGTGGGCAGCAGCACCGACTCTAGATGGTAGCTATCTAGACCAACCATTTTGGGAATCAACTGTGGTTCAAAAGTATCTTCAAGATAGAAGGACATGGATCATAGATTGCATGACTTGTCAGGGCTAAAACTTATTGGTTTAAAAATTGTCTCTAAGTGATTTGGTTGCTTTGAGTAATGTGAAAAATAAGCACAGGTATTTGGCAATGATAAGTAGGTTGAGAACCTGCCATGCAATGACCTACACCAGGGACCCATGCTAATGGTGGAAGGGGTCTGTGTGCCTGTCATAAAGCACATTAGCTCTGGGTCAATAAGCTACTTGCATGGCCATTATCCAGTTACCAAGCTTAGGTTTCCTGGGGATAGTGCTGTTGATAAACACTGGGCAAAAAAAAAAAACAACCAACATGTCAAACAAACTAAGGATTTCTACACTCAGTATAGATTCACTGACAGGAAGCAGCTTGGAAGTGGATGACATGATGGTAATGAGGAGGCTAGACATCCTCTGTATCCAGGAGACAAGATAGAAGGTCATGCAGCAAAGCAGTTTCGCTCGGGATCCAAGGTCTACTACTCAGGAAGAGAATGTTCTTATTTATCCAGTGATCCATTTTCTAAACTGCCTTTCATGGTTGTGGCAGACTGAGCATGGTAGACCATACATTCCAGTCCATCACAACAGTCTTTTGCATATGCAGGGGAATTCCCAGGAAAGATGAGATATAATCCCTCAAATGTTCACTTGGACTAACTATGCCTGATCCATCTTCCTTGGGAGTTGTTCAGAGGGGCTTCCTTATAACATGTCTAAGACATTTCACGTAACTCCCTTTATTCCAGAGAAATATTGATTGGTACCATCTTCTCACCATATCATGGAGGGTGAGCCCAACTCCCCTGTGAAGGAATTTAATTTTGTGTCTGAAAATCCTTGTAGAATTTTTTTCTTTTCTTCTTTTTTCTCCCTGTTACCAGCTGACCATAAAGCCTTGCCTTTGATCAGTCCTTCATCACCCCTTAAGTGAGAGCAGATTATTGAGTGGTCATGCACACAGCCATTGGTCTTCTTTTCATGGCCATAATTTCACCCCCCTGGTGGCTGACACGAGCACCTGCTTTGCAGTGATGGTGGCTTGCACTCTCTAAAAGGAATGCTTATGTGCTCCAACACTATCCCAAGCCCACAGCTCCTGATCTTATTGCCACTGTGAATGTGCAAACAAACAGTTGCATAGGTGCAATTAGCCTACTAGGAGCACCATCTCCCTCATCTAAGATGACTGATCCTGCATAAGTTGTTCACTTCCATCTGCCCCTGTTGAGTTGTTCTAGCATCTGAGCTGCTACCTGATCTTAGGTCATAGTTAGGGATTTATGCTTATAAGCTACAGAGACAGGGCTGTGAGACCTTGTGCATGAATTTGGTGGTAGTTATGAAGAATATGTGACTGTCATTAAAGACTAAAAGCAATTTGCCACTTAGGTTTAGCTCAATCCTCCCAATAACGCTACTCCAGATATCTCCATCACTTCCCATGTGAGCATTGAAGTGAAGTGTTCCAATCCCAGAAGAACTACAGAATTGGTAGGCGGTGCCCTATCAAACGCTGCATTCACAGTGTCTATGAAGGCCAGATACACTAAATAGCTGTTGTTGTTTTTTCCAGCTCAGTCATATTGAAGCAACCCTGCCATTTACTTCCACAAATTCTATCTGAATGACATCCAGCCAGAGGCACCTAAGGATCTCAGCACCTACATAGAGCCTTGTAGGAGTGTCAGCTCCTGAGAAGAAGAGAAAGACCACCCCAGTTCAAGAAGTCTGGCTCTAGAACCACTGTTCTGTGTAGGTGCAAGACTAAAGTTACTTTGTACCTTACAAGCTCCTGAACAAGCCTTTGCTCCTTTCCAAGCAGAGATAACATTCCAAGTCCTAATTGCCACTTTCCATTGACAGCTTCTAGTTTGTACTAGCCAGTTTCATTCCTGCATGCCACTTGACTGGCATCACACTTTACTCCCACCCTTCATCTTGTGGGTTTTGTCTCTTATTGATTCAGGGTTCTGTAAAAATTGCAGTGACAGCTAACTGTCCCTAGCCTCACTGGTAAATTGGCATTTGACAGTGGTATTTCTTTTTGAAACCAAAATTTGGATTCTTCCAAGAGTGTATTATCCTTATTAAACAACTTTACTGCACCCAAGTGCTATATTAGGCCCTGATTCAGGGTTTGTAAAGGTGCTAGACAGTTGCTCCTCATCTGCAAGTTCACATGTTGTTGATGACCTGGCATCAATTAGTGTTTCAAGCAGCTGACAGGGCTGTCAGGAAATAATGGGCATCCCCATCTTTTCGGGAAGGGTGGACAGTGCCAGCTGTATACTGCCTAAATTCCTCTGACGAGGGGTTGGGCTGATAACTGGCCTGGGGATTGGCATTAGCCTCACCAAGCAACTAATAGGTGGTTGCCTTCAAGATGGGTAGACAGGACTGTATAGTTCTGTGGAGAAATGTTGTGGATCTCTGCAGTGATGAGATCAACACTACCCCCACCAGTGGTGATGTTAGACCATTAGAAACACTGTTAATTGCCAGGATGCCAGCTAGGACACAAAACACTCTCAAGGCTGCCTAAATGACATGCCCCCATAATAACTTAAATCCCAACATTTGGATGGAGGAGTCCCAGTGTACAGAAAATTAATGAACTGTGTATAATTAGAGGGATAGTTGATGATTGGTAGGAACAGGTGCAAAAATGGTTTAGAAAAGAAGAAAGATTCCCCATCCATGTCTCCTTTTTTTCTTTTTGAACCCTGTCCCCCAAAGCAAGCAATACAAACCTTGTTCATACAAAGTGAATCTAAGCAAAATAAGCAGTAGGTATAAAATAATCCTATTTACAGACAGCCTATTAATGTTAGGAGGGATTTCCATCCCTGCAGCCTTTCAGATCGTCTTCAGGTTTATGCAGATATCCTGTTTAAGGTATTCTCTCCCTCCAGGGCTATTAAGGAAGTTAGGGATTTTAACTGAAATAGGAATTAGCTGAGCTGAGCCTTCGGATATCCCAAGTGTAAAGTAGACCACATCTACTTAAGAGGTGGAATCATCAGGATCAAGTGGTCAAGCACCATCTTTCCTTACCTGATAGGGTTTTGCTGACAGGCACTCACTTTCTTGTCTGCTATGTCATAGTATGACCTTAGCAGTTATTCCAAAACAGTCCATATCAGAATTTTAAGTAAATTGCTCTCCAAGGCTTAGTCAAGAGAATAAGTCTCCATGACACTTGTAAACACAACTAACTTGAAACAAGTTCTAATATGATTAGACACCCAGCAAACATAATCTTAGATCATGGAGGCCCAGCATAGCATAATAAATATCTAGTTCTTATGTCAAGATTTGATGTCACCAGTTTGGGAATATATAAAACTGGGCAACACAGCATTTGCTGAACATCACCTCATAACTAAGAACTTGAGTATAGACATTTTTGAAATGCACAAGCTTATCATTTTTATGAAAGAATAAGAAAAGTCATAAATGCTCCCCCCCTTGCTTTATTGTTCTCATTACAAAGTCACTTTACCTTGAAGAGTGAGTGAACCAGAGGAGTGCAAAACCTGTCTTGCTGTTGAGTGCACTATCTTGGATCACTCACAACACAATGTTATGTAAATACACGATCTTACTTTACTTCAAAGTGATCAGGGAAATAACAGGAAAATACGTTCAATTACTGTGGCTCTAGCTTAAATGATATGAGGAAGTGAATGTAATCCACTTAGTAGAGCAAATCTGCAAGGCTTCCCATAGTAGCTATGCACTCCTTTAAACACATCTAGTATTCTTGTGGTTTGATCCTGGGATTTTATTTATTGCCTGCTGAAAGATGCCTACAGATATCTCTGTCTTCTACTGCAGAGTATACTGCTTAGCACTAATGGGTGCCATCTGTGGGAAATGCAATGAAATTCGTACTTCAGATATTTACCCATGGAGGCAAACCCATCAGAGTACAATATGGCACTGATTCAAGCTAACTTTTCATCTCTGTAGTCTGTATAAGAGAATGGAGGGACCACTTATGACACTCCCTTCATTCTGATGGGAAGTTTTCTAATTTAGAATTGTTTATCACATTGCGGGATTCCCTCGCCTAAGTTTGAATCATAGTGCAGGTACTGGTTCTATAAAGCAGGCCAACTCAAACAGAAATATCTTTGCAATCCTCATAGAGCATTGTATGACTGAGACCAAGAATCATGTCACACAAGAAATCTGGAAGTCATCATGTTTTATCGTATTTCCATTTGTTAAGTGGGTGAGAGAAAGTACAGTTGTGTACGCTTACCATAAATGTAGATGTTAGAGTGTATTCACTGTTGCTGTCATCACCTGTGGGTTATCCCTGCTGTGGTAACCCTCGGCCGGCCCAAATACCAGAGTCAATGTTTTTTTTGAGTCGGCTGCCATTGCCTATAGCTGATATCAGGTCTTCAGTGCTATAAAGCAAGGCAGCCAACATCATTACATCATTTTTTTCTTGCCCTACCCCATCAGAAGCACAAGGAAATAAAGAAAAGTGGTCCTAGTGGCTAAAAGCCACCATGGGAAGCTTATGTCCCCCGAGGAGAAGATGCTATATGAGGGAGAGAAACCAGGACTGCAACAGTCAATACACTCGAACATCTACATTTATGGTAAGTGTACACAACTGTACTATGGTCTTCGTGTTTCACTGTTGCAGTCATCACCTGTGGGAGGATTTCCAAAGCTGAGGAGAGGGGTGGAAGGATAGGTTAGAGTCCTAGGCATGGGTCAGCAAATCCTGCAGAACTGCAGAAGCAAACCTTGCCCTAGACTTAGAAAAAAGAGGTAGGTGGTAATGCTTTGTAAACATATGAACAGAGGTCCAGGTGGCAGCTTTCAAGATGTCCTTGGGTGGGAACTCCACTGATGAAGGCTGTGGAAGTGGAGGCTGCACTAGTGGAATGGGTACAGACAGACTTAAGGGTGGGGGTTTCCTATGTAGTCTGTAGCAGAAATGGATACAGTGTGATATCCATTTAGAAATGGTTTGTTTGGAAATGGGCTTTCCCTCTGCCCCAGGGGGCAAAGCTGACAAGCAGTTGGTCTGTTTTTCTGAATGGTTTAGTATGGTCCAGATAGTATCTGAGTTGTCTAAGTACATCTAGCGAGTGTAGAATTCTTCCCCCCTTGTTTTGAGGGCTGTTAAAGAAGGTGGGTAGGTGAATGGCCTGGTTGAGGGTCACATCAGATACCACCTTGGGCATAAAGGAGGGGTTAGTCCTCATGAAGACTCTCTCTGCATGGAAAATGATGAAGGGCTCAACAGCCATGAGAGCCTGAAATTCTGAAAACCCTTCTGGCTGAGGTGATAGCTAGTAGGAAGGCAGTCTTCCAGGAGAGGAATTTCAATTCCGTAGAAGTAGCAGGTTCGAGAGGAGGTAAGGTTAGTTTTTCTAGAACATAATTCAGGTCCTAGGGTGGTGTGGGAGGCCTTCTGGGAGGTCTGATATTAGAAGCCACTCTGAGGAATTAATCAAATGATGAGAGAAAAGGGGTGGGTCTGAATCGAAATGGGCAGAAATGGCTAAGGCATGGATTTTAATAGAGGAGAAAGAGAGACCACTACTGAGCAACTCGGCTAGGTAATCCAAGTTGACGGATGGAAGGATGGGAGGTACTGGCCCCTTTGAACTGGTTCCAGGAGCAGAATCTTTTCCATTTCCCTGTGTATGATTTTCTGGTGCAGGGTCTTCTGGCCTCTGTGATGATGTCTAGGACCTGTTTGCTTAACAGGGACTCCTTGCTAGCCTTTAAGGTATAAGCCATGCTGAAAGGTTAAGAGTCTTAAGTCTGGGTGCAGTATCTTCCCCCTCACCTGGGTCAAGAGGACTGAGATTAGGGGAAGCTGCTTGGGGGGACTGTAATGTCTGGCTGTGCATAAGGGGTACCAATGCTGTCTGGGCCAATCTGGAGCAATGAGGATGGCCTTTGGTCTCTCCTCCCTTATTTTGATCAGTACTTTGGGAATAAGGGGGAGAGGAGGGAATGCATACACAAAGAGGGAGTTCCAGGGGAAGGTCAAGGCATCCACCTTCCATGCTAGGAGGTGATACTCCCTGCTATAGAACCTTTGAAGCTGGTGTTTGAGGTATGAGGCAAAGAGATCCACTTCTGGAGTCCCCCACTCCTGAGTGATTTGCAGAAAGATTTCCCTGTGGAGCAGCCATTCCTGGTGGTCCAGTAAGTTTCTGCTTAGGTGGTCTGCCAGGATGTTGTTGACCCCTGGTAGGTATTGGGCAATTGGGTCTATATCAGAACATCGAAGTATTAAAACTTCAAATGTTCTGATATCGAACACTATTCAGCAAACACTAAGAATAGCAAAGCTGCAGAACAGCGAATTCTTTCCTTGGGAAAGAATTTGGTTGACCATTTCTGTGGCTTCGCTATTCTTAGCACTGTGGTGGAAAGTTACGGGTTGGGTTCAGGTAAGTGTGCGATTGTTTGTACGTTAGGGGCGGGTTAAGTGAGTTAGGGTTAGGCGTGTGTGCGATAGTGATACACTTTAAGGTTAGAGGCGGTTTAAGTGAGTTAGGGTTTGGGTTAAGGTAAGTGGGTAGATAGTAGTGTATGTTTAGTTTAGTGTAGTGTTAGATGTACGAAATTAAGTGTATGTGTGTGGTTGCTGTTTGTTTGATGTGCTTGTGTTGTGTGTATGTGTTTTAGAGCAGCGAATTTTTTCCATGGGAAAAAATTTGCTGTTCTGAATATTCGATATTTTCATGTTTAGATGTTTTGGGGCCGATGAAATAGCGTTCGCTATTTTCATCTTTTGATAACGTGATATAAATGCGGGCAATTATGTGTAGACCCATGGAGGTTTCTGTAAGCCAGAGGCTCATGGCTAACTTGCATAGGGGGTAAGATTGGGCGCCCCCCCCCCCCGTTTGTTGATATACCACATTACTGTGGTGTTGTCTGTTTTTATAAGGAGAACTCCTGGCCTGAGATGGGGTTTGAAGGATGTCAGAGCCTTTTGTACTGCCATCATTTCTTTCTGATTGATGTGCAAGTGAAGCTGCTGGGTGTCCCAAACACCTTGGGTGCACCTGCCTGCTAGGTGAGTGCCCCAAGCAATGTCTGAGGTGTCGGTGGTGATGGTCTGGCCGGAAAGGCGGAGGATGAAGGGAAGACCCTGGTTTCTAGCACAGGCCTCTGCTCACCAGAGAAACTCTGCCCTTATACATGGGATCAGAGGAAGAGAGGTCTCTAAAGATGAGAGTGCTGGCACCAAAGGTTCTTTAGGTACCACTGAAGTTTTCTCTTGTGAAGCCTGGCCAGAGGAATGAGAAGGATGCAAGATGCCATGTATCCCAGGACTTGCAGGAACTTCCTCGCAGTGAGGTGACTTCTGGAAGCCAGCTTGGTAAAGTAGAGAGGCAGGAAGCTCTGCTTTTCTGGGGATAGGAAGGTCATTTGGGATGCTGTGTCTAGCACAGCTCCCAAGAAAATGATATTCCTGGTGGGGTTTTGTTTTGATTTCTTCTCATTGATGGTAAACCATAGGGAGGTTAGGACAGATTTGACAAAGATAAGATCCTGGAGCAGCTTTTCATTGCACTCTGCCTGAATGAGGCAGTTTTCTTTGTCTGGATAATGCTATGGCCGGGGCCAAGCATTTGGTGAATACTCTGGGAGCAGTAGATAAGTGAAAGGACAGCACAGAGAACTGAAAGTATTGTGAGCCTGCTGTGAAGTGCAGGAATTTTCTGCATGATTCCCTGATGGGGATGTGGAGGTAGGCATCTTTTAGGTCTAGGGTCACTAGCCAGACATTTTTTGCAAGCATAGGAAACAGCTGCTGCAAAGTTTACATTTTGAATCTGGGGACCACCAGAGAGGTGTTCAGAATGGATAGATTTGGGATGGGCGCCAAGTGCCCTCTTTTCTGGTAACAAGGAATAGTCTGGAATGAATGCTTTTGCCACTTTGATCTGAGGGGACAGGTTCTATTGCCCCCCCTGTGATATGAGAGTCTAGACCTGTTTCAGTGCCTCTGCCCAGTGGTTTGGAGGTAAGTCTGGGTACCCTCTTGGAATTGGGAGTTCGCTGAATGAGAATTTGTATCCCTGCGAAATGATCTTTAAGACCCATTGGTCCTTTGTTATAAAAAAACAATTGTCTTTGAAGAGGGAGAGCCTTCCTCCTAGTTTTTGGTGAATGAAGGGAGGGCAGAGGGGTAGGGGGGAGCCACTGTGAGTGTTTGCCATAAAAAGTTAGCTTAGAACTCCCTGCCTTAAAGACGGAAGTGGTCCATTGTCTGCTTCTCTGCTGGCCCTGGGATAGGGGCCTGGGGGGGTCTGTCCCTGCAGGGCTTACCTTGGCCTTGTCTGCTGGGTGCAGGGAAGGCAAAGTGCTTAGAGGGAAAGTTCCTGCTGAATCTGGGAGATTGAACTTGAAAGAAATCTTTTACTGTTGGCACAGATTTTGCTTTGTCTTCCATCTTTTTAAGCACCTCTACTGCTTTTTCCCCAAACAAGCAGTCCTTATCCAGGGGTGCATCAATAAGTTTAGGCTTGACATGATCAGGGAGACATCGTTCCTTCAGCCATGCATGTCTCCTAATAGATCTTGTCACTGCTGCCCTGCTACAGGCTTCTAGGGCATCATATCCACATTGCAATGAGTGTTTGGCCATTTGACAAGCTGAGTGCAGTAAATCTGCTAACTCTTTTGAATTGGCACAGTCAGGAAAGGTAGCCATCTTCTGTTTTAATAGTTCTAAAGTGTGTTGTTGATATTTTAACATATGGAACTAAGTGCTCTGATAGCTAAGGTTGCAGAGGTGTATACTTTTTTACCCCATCTGTCCAGAGCTCTGGAGTCCTTGTTAGAAGGAAGAAGACTCTTGGCAGAACTAGTCTTAGCTTCTTTACGTCCCTGTGTAATGACCTCTGGGTCTGCAGCAGGATTTCTGTACAGGTATTTGTGAGAATCTGGTACTCTGTAGTACTTGTCAGGTTTACTGGAAGCAGAAAGGAGGGTGTCATGGGCTAAGCTGGGTTCATGGAAAACATCATCCACCACTTCTAAAATAGTGGGGATGGCCAGGGGTCTGTGTTGAGGCAAGTCCAGAAACTCTCTAAGTCTTTTTTTAGACTGTAGGAAGTCCTGAGATTCCCATTGAAAATGTTCCCTGAGGGAGTGAAGGTTTTTCCCAAAGGAAAGGTCCTCTGGACGGAATGCAGACAACAGAGATTCCTCTGCATCTGAATCCTCATAAGCAGTTAAGGGGATGCTGTTCCTCTTCAAAAACTGAATAATCAGATTCCTCAGAATCCTGTTCTGTCAATTTCTGGAGAAGGGTGCCTTTTCCTTTTAGAAGTAGTGGCCTGACTGTCCTGGATAAGAGAGATGAGATCTTCCTCCATTTTAAGCATTTGTGCTTGGAGTGGTGGAGCAGTAGCAAGATGGTGGCTAGAAGCAGATTTCCTAGGAGTGGCCTGGCTTCTAGACCTAAGAGAATTTGTCAGTCTGACAGAAACGGTAGTCAGATCCAAAGATGTCGTTTTTTGTCTAGAATCGGTATTGCGAAAGGCCTCCTCAGAAGCTGGTGCCTGCGTCGCGGCTCTGGACTCAACTGAGGCAGAGACAGCCAAAGATTTGGAAGATGAAGATTTCTGCAACATTCTGGACTCTGAAAGGGTTTCGGTAGAGGCCTGCATAGATATCAAACTGGGCATCAGGGGCTGCGAAAGTATCTTACTGAATTCCAGAGACCTGATGACCTGCTTAGAAGTAGCATCGTCAGAAGGCTTGGTCTTGTGTGGACTGTCTTTATCCTTATCTCTACATGTTTTTGGAATGTCTACAGATTGTTGGCTGATGGACGCCATATCAGAATGCGAAGACGGAACACAAAAATAACTGTCTACAAAAAGAGCTCTACGGTGAATGGTTCTCGCAATAAAGAGGGCACAGAACCGGCAATGGGGGGACATCGTGGTCTGGGCCTAAACAAGTAATGCAGTAAGAATGGAAGTCTTAGTGTGGGATCTGTTTTCAACAGTCGAGACAATTGTTAACTTTTTTGGACATTGGTTAGTGCAAGAAAAACGGATCCCCAACGGGGTACTTAGCTTTAGATGATTTCAGCTGAAATTCAACTTCTGGAAGTGACCGACCTGCAATCATGTGAACTGCTTCTGCTACGGCCTCCACAGCAAGAAATACTGATGTAATGATGTCAGCTGCCTTGCTTTATAGCACTGACGACCTGATGTCAAACCACAGGCGACGGCAGCAAATGCAAAAAAAATTGACTCTGGTATTCGGGCCGGCCGAGGGCTACCACAGCAGGGATAACCCACAGGTGATGACTGCAACAGTGAAACAAGAAGAACATCTGGTCTGCTGACCTTTTTCAATCATAACCCGGGCTCATAAAAACAGTTACAAAACATTTACAGAAAAAAAACAATGAAATATAGGAGTATATAAAGGAGCAGGTATATTAACAATGATAGGTAATGTAATATTAAATATAATGTCCTAAAAATGAATTTAGTGAAAAAAGAGAAAAACAGACAGTAGAAGAGTTATATACATAAAAAATGTACAAATAATTTTGTATTCCTGACATTAACAACTTAGATATTCATTAAACGCTCAGTATGGCAAGATAAGTTACAAAAACAAGTACAGTTGTATTCTGTCGAGCCTAGTTCATCTCCACAATCTAGAAGAATCATGATTGCCATTTAGTGGGCAGTTTCTTATTAAAAATATAGGGGAAGTAATAGGAGAAAGGATATAAGTGGAAAAGGAGGAAGACTCTGCATTCAGGGAGAAAAATGTAAGCATTGCTTGAATTTTACCAAAATGAAATACCATCAGCCATCAAAATTTGAATTACTTATACAAAATAAACAGTAAAGTAGTACATTTTTCATTGAGTAGTTTCATTATCATTAGAAATACAATCATGTAACTTCAACCACAATTTTACGGATTTTTTTAACGGAAAAAATAGATTTCACCAGAACTCTTAGCTGAGGCATAGTAGAAAGTTCTTTAGTACAATACTGAACTGATTTCCAGTCTACCGTCAAACTACCTAGGGGTATCAGTGTTTCATTTTTCAGGTAACATTTGTTAGTTATAGTTAATAGCCCTGAAAAAGTGGAGCCCATGACATGGAAATCATGTCTGTGATAGGAAACCTAAGTAACATACCATTTGTTTCTCATTCCTCCTCAAAATTTCAAGCAGAACACCACTTCAAAACTACCTTCTAAAAATTCTTTGAACTTTGGACACAACAGCAATATGAACCTGACGTATCTTTAGTAAAACACCTCCAACACTAAACCTAGTGAAAAAAAACAGGCTACAATTTGAGGGATCTGAACTGAGTAATGCTGAAACTTGCAGTCAAAAAAATGCAAGATAATGGAAGAAAGTAATACCAAAGGGTATTTAATAACATTCTTCCTCCAGGGATAAAACTCCTTAAATTATTATTTATAGCCAAACCCCTCTTCTCAAGGATAGTATGAAAAGCATTAAAAAATTATGAACATTGTCAGGTCCATTAAAGGAACCAATGGACTTAGTCTGGCCTTTAAAGCTAAATATAATTATATATCTTTCTTTAACTGTATTAGAAAATTAAAAAAATATATATCCTACAGTGCTAAGAATGTGTTCAGGATGACACTTCTAACTCAACAAACATTAATATCCTTGCAAAGAAATTCAGTGCTATCACCACTCTTGAGACTTCTTTTCAAAGCCCCAAAATATCTGCATCCCTTATTCCCCCATTATCCTTAAAGATCATTTAATGATAGTGCAATCAACACCAAACATTTTTCTTCCTTGGGACCTGAAAATACACCCATTTGCTTAATTAACAGTATTAAACATATCCTTGTAGAAATACCCCTCGAATAGTTTAACCTCAGTTAAGCTACTGTTTTTGTCCCTGATGAGTAGTGCACTGTAGTGGTGATGTCCCTCCTTAAGGGTGATATCTTGCAACTGATGTAGATTAAATACACACCTATCAGTCATACAAGCCTTCTCTGCAAAGCTATGGAATGTATTATAACTGACCTTATAAACTGGGATACAAAGAATATTGTTGGACTTAACCCCCAACAGTTAGTATCTACCTTTCATAAAGCCAGTCTATTTGATCTGGTAAACTTCTTTGATGGGGTTAAGGAGGCTGTGGACGGTGGCCATGCAATACATACTGCATATATTGACCTGGCCAAAGCCTTCAACACCATTTTCATGCTGCTATTATACAAAAGCTAATTGCTTTAAAAACTGACTCGTGGTAAGGTGGACAGCAAACTGTCTGAATGTTGCAGCTGCCTCCAGAGAAAGTATGAATGTGATTTGTGGTGTTTCTCAGGGCCTAGTGCTGGAACCTCAATTTTTTTGAATTTTCTTCTGATTTCCAAGCAGAGATGACTGTCAATTGTGTGTGTGTGTTGGGGGGGGGGGGATTGTTAAGTCTCCCTATGACACCCAAGCCCTCCAGAATGAACTCTCACCAGTAAACTGTTGGTGTATTAAAATGGGCTCAAACTGAATGTTAAAAGGTGCAGTATCATCAGCTTTAGTAGACAACCCCATCCTCTCATTATAAATCTAGTCAGAAACTCCCTTTCCTTTGACTGTTATGTGAAAGGGCTTGTTAGAAGTCCTTTCAGTTAACCCGGCTAATTGCTTAAAGAATATTGTAAAGGTCTAAAGAGGTAATCACTCCCTTGTACTTAGAATTGATCAAGCCAGTTATTGAGTATAACACCCCTATGGGATATATCTTATTAAACGTATGAAACTGTTAAAAAGACTTCAAGGTTCCTAATCAAAAAGCTCACAGTCTTAAGTTCATGAAAAATCAAGGAAACTGGAAACTCTATCCGTTTATTCACTGGTCAACAGAAATTTGAGGGGAGATTTCCTTCTTGTTTACTGTGCCATTAGTGACTTGGTTGTCCTGGACTTCCATTTTCAACACAAGCTAGATACTTCCACCAGTACTAGAACAAGTGAAATAAATCTTCACCAACAGATAAATAAAACATGTTTATAACTAGCATCTCCTAAACCTTTGGAATAAATTCCTCTTGTATATTAAGGAGGACAACTGCTATTTTCCTTTAAATTTAAACTAGATGAGTGGATGACTATTCACAAATTCACTCTGGGATTGACTAGTATGGCCTTCCTGGAGAGAGAGAGAAGTGGCCTGAGAGAGGGTACAAAAAAGAGTGAATGGTCATAGGACTCAGCGGCCTTGGAATATCTGTGAATCTGTAAACTATATTAAGACAAACTCAGGAGACTTGCTCTAAATCTCACCTTCAGTCACTAGATATGCAGTCAAAAATATTTAAAAAAATAAGTTTATTACATCAACAAATTTTAGAAACATTGTTTTTTCTTATAGACACTAAACCAGTGACTGGAACAGCTTGTGACCAAGAAACTGTATTATGGAGTGAGAATTAGTGACCAGTGCAGGATAGAGTCCTAAATAGGGTATAAAGACATGTGATCCTTGAAACTACTAGCCATAATGATTTCTCAGAGCTCTACTCTAGTCCTCTGTCATTAGGCCATGACCTCAAGGATTCCCTTCTTCAAATGATCCCTCAGTTAACTCCACAACAAATGCAAAATTCTGGTGGATGTGGTGGTATCAGTTAATAAACCTTAAGTGGGAGAAGGTCCATAGAAATGGCTTGGTTTCATAATTCTGCAAGAAGTCTTTGTCTCTCAGTCAGGTATTTATGCATATAAGCTACAGGGACAGGGCTGTGAGACCTTGTGTCTGAATTTGGTGGTAGTTATGAAGAATGTGTGACTGTCATTGAAGACTAAAAGCAATTTTCCACTTAAGTTCAGCTCAATCCTCCCAATCACGCTACCAAGATATCTCCATCACATCCCATGTAAGCATTGAAGTGAAGTGTTCCAGTCCCAGAAAAACTACAGAATTGGTAGGCAGTGCCCTATCAAGCACTGCATTCACAGTGTCTATGAAGGCCAGATGCACTAAATAGCTGTTTTTGTTTTTTTCCAGCTCAGTCATATTGAAGTAACCCTGACATTTACTTCCACAAATTGCATCTGTCAGTATCATTATGTCTTAAATGACTATTAACTTTGCTGACTTCATTAGAAATGTCAGGATTACTTGTAATTGGCTACAAAACTCCTTACATGGTAACTTTGCTTTTTAGAATGATTGTTCCTTATGGTTGCCATAGAAACGACCCACAATGAATGATCTTTGTAAAAAGCAAAATTTCAACATTAGGAGCCATTGGTAAACACATATAAGAGCTTCCTGGTGCCATCCCTCATCCTCTTAGTACCAGAAATCTGGACATAGCCTAAAATAAGGGGGGAACAAAAGACCAAAAATAAGGACGGTTTTACTTGTAACTGCTTATCTCAAGCTCTGGACTGCAAATGTGTACGTTTTAGAAAGATAGTTCACTGTGGTTCATTTCTACAGCAACCACAGTGCACGATCATTCTAAAAACACAAACTTTTAAAGTCCTGAGCATGTGATAAGCAGTTACAAGTAAAACAATTGTTCTAAAAACTATAAAGTTAAAGGAGTCCAAGTAATTGGTAAGCAGGAGAACCTCCATGCCATACCTCTCAGCTGCTTAGAACAAGAGCTCTGGACAAAGATGAAATAAATGGGGGGGAACAAAAACAAAAAAGAAAAATAGGGACATATTTTAAATACTGACCTTATAAACTTAGAGACTGGCTAAAATAAGACTTGTTAGGTATGATGTTCTGAAGGATATGAAATATGAAACTAAAAAAGCAAACATGCTGACTTCAAAACAAATTGCAAAAGGGAACCACAAAGAATGACCTTTTTTAAAACCAATATTTTAATGCAACCATGCATTAAGCCCTTATAAGAAAAACTGCATGCTCTGAAAGTGGTTAACAACCGCTCCTTGCATTACAACTATTTTTTTTTAAATGATCGTTCTTTGTGGTTGCTAGAGAAACTACATCAGAAAAAAAATGAATAAATAAAATATATAAACAAACAGTAAAATAACTTGGCATACTGGAGAAAAGACCCTCACTGAACAGCTGTACAGACAGATGGGAGCAAAGATGCAGAAAAGCTGGACATGAAAGTTTGATTCAAATGTAATAGGAATGTAAAATGTAAATGTAGTTGACAATGGGAACCAAAACAGGATTGGAACTGAAGATATCCAGGACATTTAAAACAAAAATAACTGTGGATGGGAATGTGAGTGACGTGACAAAGCAGGAGTTACTTTGGTCATATGTATTTTAGACCTGAGTTTTAAACACTAGGATTGTCCCTTTAAGAGAAGTACCAACATCCTGCAAGAAAGCGGTAGTAGCTGTACTACCTAAAGAGGATAAAGATCCATCAGATCTAGCTTCATACAGGCCCGTTTCAATACTAAATCATGATTACAAAGTATTTATGTTTATAATGGCTAAAGAAATGGAAAAAGTGATGCCAAAATTGATAGATATAGATCAGTGTGGTTTTGTGGAGGGGAGGCAAACATTTGACAACATAAACAGAACCGTGGTGACACAGAGGGAAGTAGAATGCAAGAAAATACCACTGCTGCTGGTAGGTCTTGATGCAGAGAAGGCATCTGACAGAGTAAGATGGGATTTTATGAGTAGAGCAATGGAAGCATATGCATTACCTGATAAAATTATAAGGTTGATTGTGAAAAATTAAAGTGGGTGGAGTCCTCTTTGATAATCAATGCTTGACCACAGAAACCAGGCAGGGGAGTCCTCTGTCACCTTTGTTATTTAAATTATATGTAGAACTATTGGCAAAGAAAATAAGGGACTTAGAAATTCAAGGATATAATTGGTATGGCAGTCAAGAAAAGATGGCTGTATTTGCAGATGACATCATTTTACACCTGATAAAACCAGAGAGAGAGACTACAGCATTGTGGAACATATTGAGACAGTTTCAAACTTTTTCAGGATACAAAATTAATGAAGCAAAAGCCATAGCAGCAAATTATGTACCCACATACGAACTGGTTCAGTAATATCCATATTTTTGGGGACATGATAAAGTGAAGTATTTAGGAGTATGGATTAAAAATGATACTGGTGTAGCAGATACGGATATTTGGGATGAGACTAAACACAAAATATTACAAAAAATTAGAAAATGGAAGCTCTGTTATATGGATATTGATAGTAAGATACAAGGAGTTAAAATGCTTTAGTCCCTTTAGTCTTGTACACTATTCAGGCATATTTTTATCAACCAGAGGAGAAGTTGTGGATGGCAATTAATAAACAGCTGAAGGAATTTATCTTGGAGGGGAAGATGGCAAGAGTCAAGTGCGATAAGCTTATTCTTCCAATAGAACAGGACAGATTGGGATTACCTGAGTTGAAGGGGTATTTCAGAGCAACACATTTAAGATTGTATACATAGCACTAACAGAAAACTATAATTCAAAGTGGAAAGTGATGATGATGAAACAGGGGGGAAGCTCAAGTAACAGGGAGAGGCTGAGATTTTGGATGCCGACCTTTAAGAACAATAATCATACAGAACATTATATTCATAAAATAGCAGATCATCTTCTAAGAACTAAGCCAACATGGGAATGGAGAAAGGAGATTCTGCCAAAAGGGATGACTGCAATTAGGGATAGACAATAGGCAAGAGGGGGCGAGAATGTATTAGAGGAAACTGGGAAAGGAACCAAAGTACTGGAGCAAAAGAACTAGAAAGGGAAAGATAATAGAATGGGAAGATGCCAAGAACCTATTTGGAATGTAAGCTAAAGATTGCCTTCCATGTCAAGGATTGATTCCAGAATACAGGCAAAGAAAAAGAAATAGGGGCCCTAAAAGAAAGACCAGCACTGTAGTAGAATCTAGAACAGAAGTTGCCATTAAGAAAGGAATAATTAGTAGAGCATATAAATATGGCATGATAACTA
The DNA here is from genome assembly GCF_019279795.1 of Protopterus annectens. Taxonomy (NCBI): domain Eukaryota; kingdom Metazoa; phylum Chordata; order Ceratodontiformes; family Protopteridae; genus Protopterus; species Protopterus annectens. The sequence goes on from NC_056725.1 coordinate 3,205,137, forward strand.
TAACAATCAACCAGAGGAGGTTAGGAAGGACTGGGAAGAGAGAGATTTGATATGCAGTTCACAAAGAAACAATGTGGGGATATATGCATGTCTCCTAAATATGCAAAATCTAAAAGATTTCAGATCTTTGCCTGGAAGTGGTTACATAGGTATTTTTATACCCCAAGCAGACTTCAAAGATAATTTCCTCAGGTAGACAGCAAATGTTGGAGGTGTGATGGGGTAGAAAGAGGTAACTGCGAACATATTTTCTGAGTGCAATGAGTTGGTAGACTTTAAAGACTCCCTGCAGAGTGCCCTGTTAGAGATACTAGGTTAGTACATTGGAGTGACTAGGGAAATTATTTTTTGAGCTATGATACAAATTTGGAATTGCATAGACATAGGAAGGCCTTGCTGAATCTTATGATGACTGCCAAAAAAAATTACTAGAAAATGGAAATCAAAGTCTAAACCAACTTTACTAGAAGTAGCGAATATAGTAACAGAGTTAAAACAATGCAACTAGGATCTTTAAAAAAGGATAAGAGCAAATTACATAGGAAAACATGGGAACTGTGGGATCAATACATGCAGAAGAGGAACAAGGTTAAAAAGAAGGCAGGATTTGAATGAGCTATGTAATGATTGACTAACAATGACTGGATATGTTAAAAGTAATGTTTGAAGCTACAGTTGTGTCGTACGGTTTGGAATGTATGTTTGCAACTGAGATTGTGTTGCTATGGTTTATTGTCATTTATATAAATGTAACATGGCCTATATCATACATGATAATTTAAAAAGAAGTTATGTACTCACCATAATGTTCCATCTGTGTTGTAGATCTTCATTCATTCTTGATAAATGGGACTCTGTTCTGATCCTCGGAATTGGCTCAGCCATTATACAGCTTGTGCCAGCCAAAAAAACCTCTTGAGCTAAGACTGTACCCACAATGCCCCTCTCTCCATTATCTCAGATCCAGTTTGTAGTCAAAGGTAAAGGTATAATAGATATAAACCAAGGTAGAAACAATGTCCAGGTCAAGCCTACAGAAACCCAGGACAAGGGTTCGATACCCGAGGAAATCTACACGACAGGGAAGGTGAGTGGGATGTCCAAGAATGAATGAAGATCGACAACACAGATGGAGCATTATGGTGAGTACATAACTTCTTTATCTGATGTTGTTAATCTTCATTCATTCTTGATGAATGGGACAGAGTTCCTAGCAACTTTAGGTCCTGGGTGGCCTTATGGAAGGCTATTCCTGAGAACCATATGGCCAAAGTTGCTCCTCCCCTGGAGACCATATGCAATTTGTACTGAGTGATAAAGGTATGAGGCGTAGCCCATGTTGTGGCTGCGCATACGTCATCCATGGAAGCTTCTGAATGAAAAACAGCTGGTGTGGCAATTGATCTTGTAGAGTGCGCTCTTATAGGTGTAGATAACTTTCGGTTATGATTATAAATGAAGGGAACACAATCGCTCAGCCATCTTGACAAGGTAACTTTTGAAACAGGTTTCCCCAGAACTGGGTCAGAAAAGGAAAGAAATAACTGGTTCAATTTTCTAGAAGCTTTAGTCCTGTTGAGGAAGAAATGTAATTGTCTATGAACATCCAATAAGTGCAAATATTCACCTTTAATGGAAATCTTGGGGAAGAAAATGGGCAAATCAATAGTTCGATTAATATTAGTCTCTGAGACTACCCTAGGAAGAAAGGAAGGGTTGGTCCTCATGGAAATCCTATCTTTATGAAAAATGAGATACGGGGAATTCATACATAATGCTTGGATTTCAGACACTCTTCTGGCAGAAGTGATGGCTACTAGAGAAAGAATTTTCCACGAAAGAAATTTGAGATGGCAAGTTACAGCTGGTTCAAAGGGAGGAAATACTAAAGACTGCAAAACCAACATCAGATCCCAGGGAGCTATGGGATCCTTGAATGAGGGCTTTAGATGTAAGGCACCTTTACGAAAAACTTTGTATAAGTGATAGGAAATTAAAGAATGGCCATCGTAGCCATTGTGGAAATTTGAAATGGCTGCTAATTGAACTTTAATAGTGGAGGCAGAAGCTCCTTGATCAAAAATGGAAAAATTCCAAAACTTTCTCCACAGGTGCCGAAAAGGGGTCTAAATAGTTTTTATAGGGCCAAACTGAAAACCTCCTCCATTTACTAAGATAAAAGTTTCCTGGTGGATGGTCAATGGGAAACTTAGAAGAATCTTTTGCACTGGTGAAGTTATGTTATTCTGCCTGGTGACTAACAGAACTGGAGGAACCAAGCCGTCAGTGAAGGCTGGGATGCACCAATCCCTGCAGGTGAGACAGCAGGTCTGAACTGGGTCCAGAATCCACGGATGGTGAATCAGTTGAGGCCAAAGAAAGGGAAACCAGATTTGCTTGAGCCAAAATGGTGCAATGCGGATCACTTTGCTTCTCAACCTTTGTGCTTTCTTCAGGAGGGGAATGGGAGGAAACAGCAGAAAGGTGTAGAAAAGACCCGACGGCCAATTGAGGAGACCATCTCTCAAGGATAGCTGCTAAGGGGGAATTAGGGCAAAATAGCTACTACATTTGTTGTTTATTGGGAAAGCAAAGAGGTTGCAGCAAGGCGGGTCCCATCAATGAAAAATTTCCTTCGCTACTTTGGGAATGAGAGACCACTTCTGAGGCAATAGAATGCATCTCCTCAGTTTGTTTGCTATCATGTTGGAACTCCCCAGGATATGCGTTGCCACTAGAAAGCAGTTGGAGGATATCACCCATTGCCACACTCTGACAGCTTCCTGGCATACCTCTCAACCTGGAAACATCAAAAATCTAGACAAGGCCCATGAAAAATAGGTACAAATCTGTACGCTGTTTAACATAAAATTTGCATACATAATTATGCAACCCCACCCACTCCAATGGAATTGTGGGATACCAACTTTCAAACGCAAACTGAAGAACAGACAATGAAAATATGGCACTAGAGTCCCCCTGCAGCCATTCCAATGTCCCATTATCTGGCTATTTCACCCCATTTACCATAAACACTAATGTGTGCATACTGCAAGCAATACTGTCTCATAATGAAAATAGACTTGGCATTAAAACTGCTCTGCCCTTGAAACTCACATTCATTAAAACATCAGTGAATCCCACACCACATCCAAAGAAAATGCATCTGGCCAGTGGTGGATAAAGATTATCTTTGGGCTGTTTTCAAATCATTAGCCCCTTGCACACAAAACAAGAAACATACATGTGTTCTTTGATACACCTTCCTGACTTTATTAAATTATATTCCTTGTGTATAATACAGCACACTTGTTAGACAGAAGAGCGCATTTTAAATTTGTTTGAACATTTTTCCAGTAGACAATGAAACAAAATGCATGAACCAATAATGAAAAAACTGCCCAATTCAGAATATTTCCATCATAAAAGTCTACTTACACACACACACACACACACACACACAAAAAAATATGTATATTAAAATAGAATGGCAGTAGTGTAAGCCATAGGCATCTTGCACAGCTTCTTGCCCTTATTTTCAATGTACATTTTTTTTTGGGGGGGGACGACGACAAAAGGCCCAAAACCAGGGACACATTTTAAACATTGCTTGCATAATTTTTGAAAGTTGCTAGAATAAAATGCCATGTTACCACCATGCATTTCACTGGCAAGTATTGAACCCAGGACCCTGTGCACTACAGTCAGAGCAATATACCACTATGCCAAATCTGCAGTTTGTTTCCTGAAAGATAGGAAGATTGAAACTTCTTAAATGACTATCATTTAGTGAATTCAGTTCTCATTACTCACCATAGGTGTCAACTCTTAGCACAAAAAACTTGGACAAAGCCAATAAGGGGGAATATTGCCCCAAAATAGGGACACATTTCAAATACTGATCTTTTTAAGTTAGAAAATTGCTAGAATAAAAGGTTTTACCATTTATTTTCTGAAGAATATGGTCTGAAATTCAAATGCCTGTCACTCAACCTTCAGTGATTTGTCACAAGCATCCTGAAAACCACTGATCTTATGAGGAACAGATGAAAAATATGGCAGAAATTCACAAGTGGTGGCAGCTAGGGACATTAGGCTCTTTTTACTCTATACCCAAGGTGTGTACACACACACACACACACACACGTACAGAGAAAGCCTTCTAGTTTTGTCATTGTTCAAATTATAGAATTGAAAGGATAATATAAGCTCTCATTTGAGAGTCAAACTCAATATTACTAATTGCTTGTGATACTGGCTTTAAGAAGAAAGTACAGTTGTGTACACTTACCAAAAATGTAGATGTTCGAGTGTATTCACTGTTGCAGTCGTTACATTTGGGTAATCTGCTGGTAGGTTGCCCACAGTCGGCCTGATTAACAAAGTGTTGGGTCCTGCATTGGTTGCTGTCCCTTCTTCCATGACGTCAGGTCATCAGGGGTATAAAACATGCAGCAGACGTCATTACCTCAGTTTTTCTTGCCCCAGATGTTAGGTGCCCCCCCGAATGGGGAGCAAAATATAATCTTAAATTACAGCAATATATCTCTAATCAAAAGCAAATACACCAAAAAGGCTTTTAAGCATAGGAACAGAAAAGTGGAGGTATGGTCAGAGAGAAAACAGGGGGCTGGAGGGAGGGTAACAAGGACTGCAACAGTGAATACACTCAAACATCTACATTTATGGTAAGTGTACACAACTGTACTATGTTCTTCATGTTTCACTGTTGCAGTCATTACATTTGGGTAGATTTCCAAAGCCATGGTAGGGAGGATGGATTTATACAGCATTAGGACCAGCTATAAGGCCCTGCAAGACAGCAGTGGCAAAACCAGCTCTAGATTTAGAGAAAACTGGTAAATGATAATGCTTGGTGAAAGTAAGAACTGAACTCCAGGTAGGAGCTTCTAGAATTTCCCTGGTAGGAACAGATGCAGCCCTGGTGGAATGAGATCTGATCCCCTGGGGGATAGGCTTTCCATGATGCTTGTAGCAGAAATGAATGCAATGACCTATCCATTTAGAAATGGTTTGTTTTGAAATAGCCTTTCCCTCTGCCCCTGCAGCAAATGCTACCAGCAGTTGTTCAGATTTCTTAGAGCTTTAGTTCTGTCCAAGTAAAATCTCAGTTGTCTGCGCACATCCAATGAATGCAGAATCTGTTCCCCTTTGTATTGTGGATTGGGAAAGAAAGTTGGCAAATGAATGGACTGATTAAGAGCCACACTGGATACCACCTTGGACATGAAGGATGGATTGGTCCTGAGTGACACCCTGTCCGCATGAAAAACGATGAAAGGCTCCGCTGCCATAAGGGCCTGTAACTCAGATATCCTTCTAGCTGAAGTAATTGCCAGAAGGAAGGCAGTTTTCCAGGAAAGAAATTTTAAGTCTGCAGTAGCAGCTGGGTCGAAAGGAGGCAGAGTGAGTTTCTCAAATACAAAGTTAAGGTCATTAGAAGAGTCAGAAGAAACAGAGTCTAGTTCAGAAGATTCATAGTCAAGCTCAGGCCTAGGCCTCTTAGAAGGGGGGGTTGACTACCCCTGATTAGAATAATTAAATCTTCAGCCATTTTGATCATTTGTTTTTTAGGCATAGGGGCCTGAACATGTGGCCTGAGCATAGGTTTTTTAGACATCGATCGAGATTTAGGCCTTAGCATTGAAGGTGGAATCAGTTTAATATGCAAGTCTGTAGAGGCCTGAATACACCCTCAGAAGCCGGTGCCTGCACAACAGCTCCGGACCCATCCAAGGTGGAGACATCTGCGGGGTCCATAGGTGAAGCATCACACTGCATACCGGACTCCAAAGGGGTCTCAGCAGAGGCCTGCGAATCAGAGGTAGTGGGTATCAGGGGCTGCGAACGTGCCTCACTGAGTACCGGCGAACTGGTGACTGGCTTAGGAAAAACATTGGCAGTTTTGGACCTCAACGGGTCTGTCTCTGTCTTTTTCTTTGCGTTTTTTTCAGTATTCCAGTAGTCAGATGGCTAACCAACATCATTTCTGGATAACTAAACCAAGAACTGAAATATTTAGAAGCAAAAATGTACCAATGATGGATAGTGCGCTGATTAAATAAAGCACAAAACCGACTGCAAGGTACGTCGTGGTCAGGGCCTAGGCAAGGAATACAGTACAAATGAAAATCTTTATGAGGTATTTGCTTCTCACAAGTAATGCAATTAACTTTTACTGACATCGGTAGGGAGCAAGAAAAAGTTTCCCTCAACGAGGTACTTAGCTTTAAGTTGAAGACTTCGGCTCTGAAACTCGAAAATGAAAATTTCAGGAGTCGGCCGACCGGCACTTGCGAACTGCTTCTGCTTCAGGCACCGCACGGCAAGAAAGATGGAGGTAATGATGTCGGCTGCATGTTTTATACCCCTGACATCATGGAAGAAGGGACAGCAACTGACACAGGGCCCAAGACTTTGTTAATCAGGCCGACCGAGGGCAACCTGCCAGCAGATTACCCAAATGCAATGACTGCAACAGTGAAACGAAGAACATCACTGATATCAGTGCAGGTTTTTGAGTCAGACTTGTGTGAAGCACCATACCTGTTTCAATCTTTTTTTTTCTACCAACAGGGTTGAAGGTCTAGATGTTTCATTGGTCTCATCAGCCACTGTGAAGGCAGTATCAACAAAACTTCATAGCATGCAACACCTGTCTGCAAAACATCTGCACTAATATGTTACATGATTTTAAAATCAATGCATCACTAGTACTGGCCTTTTGTAATGCAATACCATCTTTTCACAAAGAAACACCTCCACTCAAAAGATTTTACACAAAGTATCTCATGGCACTACATCATGAAGTAATACTGCATACACATTTGCAGAGTCAGATAAATCACTAAAGAAATATTACGCAACAGTTTCATGTGGTGCAAATATTGCACTGTACAATAATTGGTGTGATATCCTGGGTGGGCAATATTGCACCAGGTGACACAGTATACAGTACTACCACACAAAATGTATTCTGACATACTACCTGCCTTACAGAGTATGACATCCTTGTGGAGTGTACATTATATACATTATGGTCTACTTCAGCAAAATTATAGCTCAAAAAAGCAGATATGTAAAGGTAGTCCTCGGACAACGGCAGCCTCAAAGTTATAATCTTCCATCTGAGTGTAGTCCATTCAATAGAGTGTGGCAATGTGACAATATTTAGTTTTTAGTAGAACTGCAAGCATCCAAAGAAGGTAATTTCAAGTCTGATGTCTGAATAAAATACTATCACAGCGAGCTGCTGTCCTATAGTTGGTAAATTCCAAACAATTTCAAAGGACTTGTGTTTTAGTTATGTACAACAAATCAAAGTTTTCTTGCAAATTTTAAGAATTTTGGAAAGTGTTTTGCTTCACCACACACACACTCCTTACTTACCATTCTGCTCTGCCGCCTGTGTATTTCCAAAACCATAAATGCCGTTAAACAGCCAGATCCTAACTGTTCCTGCCATAATCTCCAAAACGAAGTTCTTCATTGCGACCGGAATCGGATCCAATCTCCAAAACAAAATTCTTCATTGTGACCAGAATCGGATCCTGTTTCTGCCATAATCTCCAAAATGAAGTTCTTCATTGTGACCGGAATCAGATCCTAACTGTTCCTGATTGCAGCATTTGAACAGCTCTTGAGCGCCAGCCGGAAATGTGTGCAGAGCTCAATTCCAATAGGCTGGTAGCACTGACGATGCTGATGTCATTGTGCACGTGATGACGTCAGCTGAAACAGTGCAAAATGCAAAAAGACAGTGGAAATAAATCAGAAATGAAGGGGTGCCACTTGGGAGTCGTGGCACCCCATCATTTGGACCCCAAAACTCTGTAAACACTGAGTAATCTGAGATGGTTGGGAGGCCTGCTTCCCTGCATAGTGGGTAAGATCTGGTTCCACCCTGTTTATTGATGTACCATACCACTGACATGTCTGATTGGACTACGACTGTCCCTGGAGGGAGGGCAGATTGAAATGCTTGCAACACTAGGAGGAGTGCTCTCAATTCCATGACACTGATGTGCAAATTGGCCTCTTGCGAGGACCAAGTGCCTTGAGCTCTTCTGCCCAGATAATGCCCCCCCACCCGAACTGGGAATTATCTGTGGTCACTATGGCCTTGGGCTGAGAAGGAATAAAGGGGTGTACCAGGAGAATTTCCTATGATTGCATCCACCAAGATAGATTCTTTTTGCAATGACCTGTTATTAGGATTGGGTAAGTCATCGGAAGAGTGGGAACTTTGTCTTTGGATAAAATGAAATGTCCTTGAGACCTTATCTTTTGTAGTCTGTGAAGTGGTAGAAAAGCTACACAGGAAATTGTGTTGAGGCGGAATTCTAGGTCTTGAGTGGGAGTCAGCTGTGACTTTTCTTTGTTGACTGTGATGCCCAAATAATTGAACAGATGCATGACAAAGTTTGTGGCTTGAAGCAGTAGATGTCTGGTGGGGGTGGTGAGGAGCTAGTCATCTAAATAAAGAAACATCCAGAATCCGTTTAGTCTCACGTGGGTTGTGACTGCTGTGGTGAAACCAAAGGGCAGCACTCTGAACTTTAAATGAGTGGCTGCCAGGTGATGTGGAGATACCTTCTGGACCGCTTGTCTATTTTATGTGGTAATACACATCTTGAAGGTCTATAGAGCACATCCAATCATTTCCTCTAGGAAGGAAAGTATTGACTGAAATGTGACCATCTGGAATTTGTTTGCTGAACAAACTTGTTCAAAAGGCCAAAATTGGTCTCCAGTCCCCTATCTTTTTTGGCACTAAAAAGAACATTGAGTAGAATCCAGATCCCATCTGATCTGGTGGGACTTCTTGGATGACTCTTTTTCTAGCAGCTTTTTTTTTTATCTCCACAGCTGCTTGATCCCTCTGATTGGGTGGAACATCTGGGATTTTTCTTAGTGATCATGGAAAAAGAGTAAAGAGGATATGGTAGCCTCTAGCAATGATGCTCTGCACCCAAGGATCTGAGGTTATTCATCACCAGGCTGTCGAGTGCAGTGATAGTCTTCCCCCGATTGCTTGCAGAGGTAAGCAATCCTTTCAGAAGCGCTGGTAGGGTTGTCCAGAGGAGAAGTGTTTGGAGCTTTGGTTTCACAGGCAACCTCTGCCACGGGGACAGCATCTTCCATTTGAACTCCCCCTCTGCCCCAAGGGGAGCTACCACCATGTGTGCCCTAGAATGGCCCTCGGGACTTCTTGAACCACATCTTTCCACTCCTCTGATTCCAGGAGTAGAATCGTTGAGGGGTAAAAAAACAAATGCCCACAGCAGAAAGGGTCTTTCCATCTTTCTCGCATCTGGCTAGTGTGTCCTTGACTTTGGGGCAGAATAAGGATGATCCATCAAAAGAGCACTGATGAAGGAAAACTTGAAGGGCTCAGTAAAGTCACACAAATGCATCCAGGTGTGATGCCTAATGGCAACACCTGAACCCACTGCTCTGGTCGTACCTTCGGTTGCATGTGCAATGAGCCGCACGGACGAGTTTGATATACACTCTAGGGTGGCTAGTTGAGAGACGACCTCATCAGACACTATTCCAGTGAGAGTATCTGATAACTCCTTAATCAGATCCCTCTGGAGTCGTTAAATGTGTCATGAAGGTCAAGGACCTTAGAATGAAGGTTGATGAAGCATATACCCACTTTCCAAATCTTTCCATTCTTCTAGAATCTCGGTTAGGAGGCTGGACGGTGGGACTCTCATCAGCGAGTTCCTTCTTGGTAGCAGTCGCCACCACCATGGCATCTACTGCTAACCCTTTAGCCCAATATTGATGGTCTTCAGAAGCTGATAAGATTTTGTCTGATCTCTGGGGGGTGTTCACCTCTACAGAATCAGGGGCCTTCCAAGCCCACTGTGCAATCAGATTAATAAGATCGTCAGCAGGCAGGGTCAGCCAGGAAGTAGATGGGCAAGCACCAAAGGCTTGCAAGAAATGGATTCCTCACAGGTTGGATCTAGGGGCTTCTGGTTACCCCTCTGCTTGAGAATCTCCAGGATATTTCAAAAGGAAACATCTTCAGGAGGTGTCCGTGTCTTCAGTGACAGATTGTTCCACGGAATCTAGGTGCTTACTCTTGCATATCTTCTTTCAGGGTGGTTCCGCAGCATGAATCTCTGAGGAATACTCAGAAGGCCCTGTACAGGGGTAACTTGGACCTTTGGTGCTCACTGTCCAAACATGGAGGATGGTGACAGCTCTGAACCAGAAGGTACAGATATATGACACTTCACTATGGAAGGAGCTGGCTGACAGCCTGCTGAGGCTAGCACTCTCTCCATAACTTGGAAGGCAGGCCCCCCGAAGGGGGATGGGAGCCCAGAACAGAGAAAGACAACCTCAGAACAGAGGTCACACCCTCATCCGAGAGACCGCCCTCTGAAGCAAAAACCGGGGTAGAACTCACAACTTTCAGGGCTCTCACAGCCAAGGTTGGCTCCAAATAAAAAACAGGAGCTGATCTGAAATCCTTGGAACTGACAGCTGAGCCACCACCCCGTGAATCTATTGGTCCCAAGGGAATCGAAGATGTCAGAGTAGAGCCTGGTGCTGAGGAGGTAGTGCCTGACAGCTGGAACTGGGGAAATGGAAGTGATGGGCTCCAAACCTCCTGAGGTCAGAGGAAATTCTGAAGGAGTCCTAGGAGAAGATACCCCAACCCCAGGAGGGAGGGGCCTGAGAAGGGGCAGGGATCCTTCTGGGTGCAAAAAGCTGATCCACAAACCTCAGAACGTCTACCTCAAAGAAACTCCTGGAGAATTGAACAGATAATCCAGAGGGTAACTCTGGCCTTTCCAAAAAAAGGGCTGGGTAGTTGACCCACAAAGGGGTCTATGGAAGGGGAATACCTCATCCTGGGAAAGTACATTATTTCAGACAGTGGCACCAAAGGGCTGGACAGAGCCTGCTGTGGTACAGATGGTGAGGGTGGCCAAAAGCCAGAACTAAAGGAAGCTGGTGCCGATGATGCCATGGGCAGAGTGGTTGGTGCTGAAGACTCTTGTTCTGATAGCTTCAGTACAGAATAGTGTAAAATCTTACCATAACCATAGATGTCCTTCTCTTCCATGTTGAGTATTCTTAGTGTGGGATTCCCCACCCAGGTGACCCAAACGTCGGCTCCTATACAAAAGCTTAAGCCTGGTTGCTAGGTAAGTGGGATGTTACATGTAGGGCCATAAACCAGGGACCTAAAATGTGACGTCTTCATGCCCAGACCTCAGAACTTGAAGGCCAGTCAGACAGTCCTAAAGAGAGCAGCAAGTGATGCCAGCCAGAAGTGTCAAGTGTCATATGCCAGCTAGTCTGCTCTAGGTGAAGGGTAGAGCTTCTTAGTGTCCAAGAATTATATACATGGTTCAAACTAAATACAGGGTGCTGAAGGGAGGGAAGGAATACTGCAACATGGAAGAGAAGGACATCTATGGTTATGGTAAGATTTTACACAACTATACTATGTCCTTCTATTCCTGTGTTGCAGTATTCTTGGTGTGGGAGAGTACCACAGCTTAATTAGAGGGAAGGGTGGAGGTTGAAGTGGAAAATTCCAGAAATCCCTGCAGGATTCATAGGTTCATAGGTTCATAGGTTCATACTAGGCTATCTGCCCAAGGGCATTTATAAGCCTAGCCCATAGTTATGTGGCTTTCGCCACCCCTTTAGTTTGAATAAAAACTATGCCTATCATTTTTCTGTGCCTCTGTCAAGCAGTGACACTGAAGTAATCCCTGGGGTATATCTGCGATCTCCCATCCATTGGTCAAGATTCCTCTTGAACAAGGCCAGCGAGGTGCTCTGCCTCACATGTACCGGGATTTTGTTCCACAGCATAGGGAGTCTCTGGGTGATGAATCTGTCCCTCCAGCACGTTCTATTTATAACCGTGTCAAGGTTTAAGTCTCCGCCTTGTGGTTCTGAGGGATCTAGATTTTTGAGGTGAAGCATATTCATCAAATCTGGGTTTGACATGGCCTTATATGTCAGGCACAGGTCACCTCTGAGCAAGCGGTATGAGACTGAATAAAGCTGGAGTTCTTTCAGTCGGGCAGCATAAGACGTATTTTTGAGACCCTTTATCCTTTTGGTGAGGAACTTTTGGGGCCTTTCAAGCTGCATCAGGTGTCTGGTCAGATACATTCCGAACGGGGCATTGTACTCAATCATAGGTCTAATGAGTGATGAGTACAGGGGACGATGACCTCCCTTGATCTAGATGTGAATCCCTTCATGATCAGGTGGGCGATATAGAAGGTTTTCCTAACTACTTTAGCAACATGAGTGTCAAACGAAAGACTACTGTCAACTTGGGTCCCCAGATCCCTGATGACTTTTTCTGTGCTCAGTGGATTGTCACCTATATGGTAGCTAGGGTAACCTTGTTTTTCCCGAAGGGTATGACTATGCATTTTTGGCGTTTAACTTCAGGCCATGGCTCTGGCACCAGTTATCCGCTTCTGTGAGGCCCTTCTGGAGGATATCTGTGTCAGATGTGTTTTCGACTATGGCCCAGTTTGCAGTCATCTGCAAACTTTGTCAGCCATAACCCTCCTGTGTTTGCTTGTACTTCAGAAAAGTAGATGCCGAACAAGAGTGGACCCAGGACTGAGCCCTGTGGGACACCACTTGTGACAGGCTTTGAGTCTGACATGGCTCCAGCAACTCTGACCCTGTGGGTTCTGTCGCTAGCCAGTTTGCAACCCATCTTGTGATGTATGGGTTTACATTCAAGCTGATGAGTTTTTCGATGATACCTGAGTGGGGTATTGTGTCAAGGCCTTTGCCAGGTCGAGGTAGGCTGTATGGACTGCCTTTCCTCATCAATGGCCTTGGTGACTGTCTCGAAAAAGTCAACCAAGTTTAAGAGGCAGGATCTGCCTTTGACAAAGCCAAACTGGGTTGGATCCAAAGTCTGCAAGTTCCCTATGTCTTTATTTATGAGTTCCATTATGATCCTCTCCATGGCTTTGCAGATAAGGCTTGTCAAGCTAATGGGGCGGTAATTTCCAGGGTCTGTGGAGGCACCGCCCTTATGAAGTGGGACCACAGTCGCCGGCGCCACTCCTTGGGTACGTATCCTGAGGTGAGGCTAAGATTAAACAGCTGTCCTAACTGTGGGTTTAATTCCTCGTTGAGTTCATGAAGCACACAGCCGGGGACACCATCCGGTCCCATGGATGCTGTGTTTTTGCCTTAGTGAGGGCAGTTCTCACCTGGGCGTTGGAGATGTTTGGGGGCTACAATCCTCTGGAATAGATATCTCTCCTTTGGGGAGGGGGAGAAGTTTGCACTGAACCTGTCAGCCAGTATGTTAGCAATGTGTGTAGGTTCAATAATTTTCACATCATTTTGAACTAATTCTGAGCATATCTGGGAGTTTCCTCCTAGGTTTCTAACATAGCTAAAGAAGGCCTTATGATTGTCTTTAGAGTCCTTGGCGATTTTTCTCTCAAAATTTGCCTTGGATGATTTTATGAGAGCTCTTAGCTCTTTACTTATAATGATCAAAGGTGTCTTACCTTTCAAGGATTTTGCTCTATCTTGTAGTAGCTTCCTCCTTTTGTTGTAGAGCTTGTTTATGGCTGGGGTCCACCAGACTGGACGCTTGCCTTTGGTACAGAGAGTCTTAGTTTTGTTTGGGATTGCCTGATCCATGCAGTCCTGTAGGTGCTGGTAGAAGGCATTTGTAAGTGATTCAGCGGTTTGAGTAATGTTTACCACTGGCTCAGGGGCCTTAAAGGAGACCAAACTAGTTTTTAGAAGTGTGAAATCGGCTTTTGAGAAGTTTTTCACTGTGGTCTTTTTTGTTTCAGGTGGGGCGGATGAGGACCTCCAGCGAGATTAGTTTATGATCTGATCTCACCAGTGAGGGGTATACTTCGGTGTTGAACATTTTGATCCCATGTTCGTGATGATGAGATCAAGTATGTTTTCACCTCTTGTGGGGATGGTGACTAGTTGTTCCATGGCATTTGAGTTTATGAACTCCAGGAATCTTTGGGTTAGAGTGTTCGGGCTTGAGTAGTGTTCCCAGTCTATATTAGGGTAGTTGAAGTCACCTAGTATGATGGTGTTTGGAGATACATTTATCCCTCCAATGTTTTCAGGAAGGCCATGTGAGGTTCCTGAGTTTGAGAGGGTGGCCTGTAACATGCTACAAATTGCAGAGCAGTCTTGCCTATGGTTAATTGCACCTGGATGGTCTCCGATGCATCGCGTTGCCACCAACCTTGAGGTGTGGGTGTCCTTTATGAATATGGACACCCCTCCTTTCTTGGTGCTGTCCGGATTTTGGGGCCGAACGTATGATATGAGGTGAAACCTGTTAGTGCTGGGGTGCTCTCAGGAGCCTTGAACCAGGTTTCTGTCACAGCACAGACATCGATGTTCTCCATATTGAGAAGGGCCTCGAAAAGTGCATCTTGAGATTGAGACTTCTGGCATTGAGCAGCATTACCCTTAGTTTTTTTCCTTTTTGGTGTTCTAGGGTGGTAGGTTTAGAATTTGAGCCTTGCCTAAAAAAGGCACTATGGGGGTGGCAAGAGCCTTTGCCAATATCCGGAAGCCCAGGGGTGACAGGTGCAAGCCGTCCCTTGCGAAGCAGCGTGGCTTGTCCAGCATGTCATCCCAGGCAGACAGACATTGGATCCCCTTTGAATGACACCAGAATTTAAGCCAATTATTAAAGCTCTAGCAAACCCTGCCCTGGCTTTGGAGATGTGATCCAATTTGTAGTGTTTGGTGAATGTGTGAATTGTGGACCAGGTGGCTGCTTCCAGAATGGATGCTGAGTCCATCCCTTTGAGGAAGGCTTTGGAAGTGGCCATGTCTCTGGTGGAGTGAGCTCTCACACCTTGGGGTAAGTGCTTGCCATGGTGTGAGTAGGAGGAGGAAATGGATTTCCTGATCCAACATGAAATAGTTTGTTTGGAGACTGCCCTGTCCAGAGCCCCGGGATGGAAGGAGAAAAATATTTGGTTAGCTTTTCTGAAGGACTTAGTTTTGTCTAGGTAGAATCTAAGTTGTCTGTGTACATCCAGGGAATGGAGAATCCTCTCACTATTGTAAGTTAGAGGGGAAGAAGGTAGGAAGGTGAATGGATTGATTTAAGGACAGTTCATTGACTACTTTAGGCATGAAGGAGGGTCAGTGTGTAGGGTCAATCCTATCCTTGTGAAAGATAGTGTAGGGGGTAGGCCATAAGGGCCTGTAACTCAAACTCTCCTAGTGGAAGTAATGGCCACCAGCAGTGCAGTCTTCCATGTACACATCCTTAAAGTAGCAGTGCTAGCTTGCTGAAAAGGTGCCAGTGTTAGTTTTTCCAAAACAAAGTTGAGGTCCCAGGGTGGAGGGACGGATTTTCTAGGTGGTCTGATGTGTAAGACCCCTCTCAGGAAAAGTTTTACAACTAGCCTGGATAGCAAAGTGGGATTTAGAGACAGGCAAGATGAAATGGCTGAAAGGTGGACTTTCATAGAAGAATAGGAAAGGCCATCCCTAATGAGTTCACACACACAAGCAAGGACTAGGGATGGGTCTGCCTGGCCGTGGTCCCTGTCCTTATGTAGACACCATTTGAAGAATCTCTCCCATTTTGATAAATATGATTTCCTAGCAGTAGGTTTCCTGGCTTCCCTCAGGACTGTAAGCACATCCTCTGAGTAATGGTGTCTGAAAGGAATTAGAAGTTTATCACCCAAAGGGTTGGGCCTAACATCTGTTAGGCACCTATAGTGCCTTTTTTAGGCAAGGCTCAAAAGACAAACCCATCTCCATAGACAACACAAAGAAAAAAAAATTAAGAGTAATGCTGCTCAACACCACAAGTCTAAACCTCAAGATGCACACACTTGAGACTCTACTCAGTATGGAGAATATCGATATCTGTGCAGTAACAGAAACCTGGTTCAAGGCTACTGAAAGCACCCCAGCACTACCAGGTTATACCTCATACCATGCTTTTCAGCCCCAAAACTTGGACCGAACCACAAAAGGAGGGGGAGTATCCATATTCATCAAACATACCCACACCTCCAGGTTAGTGGCACTGCACGAAGCATCGGAGACCATCCATGTGCAACTAACAGTGGGAAAAACTGCCTTTCGGTTTGTAGCCTGCTACAGACCACCCTCCCAAACACAGGAACCCCACTCGGTTTTCCTGAGAACACTGGAGAATATGAACGTCTCTCCAAACACCATTATATTGGGTGACTTCAACTACCCAAACATTGATTGGTCAAACTACTCAAGCCCCAACACCCTCGCCCAATGGTTCCTAGAATTTATGAACTCAAATGCTATGGAACAACTGGTCACCACTCCCACAAGAGAGGAAAACATATTGGACCTGGTCATCACCAACATGGGGTCTCTATGTTCCACACCAGAGGTATACCCTTCATTGGTAAGATCAGACCATAAATTAATCTCACTGGACATCCATATTCTGTCCCCACCCCCAGCCAAAGAAACCACGGTGAAGAACTTCTCAAAAGTAAACTTCACACTTCTCAAAACTGAGGTGGAATCCTTCAAAGTCCCCGGGCCAGTAGAAAATATGGCCCAAAAATGCAGAATCCTTTACAAAAACATTCTATGGACATCTACAGGAATGCATGGAGCATGCTATCCCAAATAAAACCAAGACTCACTCCTCCAAAGGCAGACCACCTGTCTGGTGGACCCCGGCTATAAATAAGCTATACAACAGAAGGAGGAAGCTACTACATGATAGAGCAAAATCCCAAAAAGGGAAGGCATCTCTGATCAGTACTAGCAAGAAACTACGATCTCTCATAAAATCATCTAAGGCCAGCTTTGAAAGAAAAATTGCACAAGACACTAAAGATAATCATAAGACCTTCTTTAGTTATGTCAGGAACCTGGGAGGCAACTCCCAGATATGCTTTGTGTTGGCGCAAAATGACAAAAAATACACTGAACCCACAGACATTGCCAACATCCTGGCAGAAAGGTTCAGTGCAAACCCCCCCCCCCCCAAAAGAGCAAATGTGTATCCCAACAGAGTGTAGCCTCCCTGAGATCACAGATGCACAGGGGACAGCTGCCCTCTCCAAAGCAAAAATCACAGCATCAATGGGACCAGACGGTGTCCCAGGCTGTCTTACATGAGCTCCAAGAAGAACTAAACCCTCACATAAAGTCACTGTTCAATCTCAGCCTTACTACAGGATATGTACCCAAGGAATGGCACACACCAACAGTGGTCATGCTCCACAAAGGTGGTGCCACAACGGACCCCAGAAACTATCGCCCTATAAACCTGACTAGCCTGGTCTGCAAGGCTATGGAGCGCATTATCATGGAAATCATAAACAAAGACATTGGGAACCTCCAGACACTGGATCCTACCCAATTCGGCTTTGTTAAGGGCAGGTCTTGCCTCTTGAACCTGGTTTGACTTCTTTGAAACAGTTACCAAAGCCATAGATGAAGGGAAGATAGTCCACACAGCCTACCTGGACCTCGCAAAAGCCTTCGACACAATACCCCACTCGGGCATCATAAATAAGCTTACCAGCTTAAATATCAACCC
Source organism: Protopterus annectens (assembly GCF_019279795.1). Classification (NCBI taxonomy): domain Eukaryota; kingdom Metazoa; phylum Chordata; order Ceratodontiformes; family Protopteridae; genus Protopterus; species Protopterus annectens. The sequence continues at coordinate 3,222,733 of NC_056725.1, forward strand.
CTATGTCACAAGATGGGTTGCAAACTGGCTCAGGGATAGAACCCACATGGTCAGAATTGCAGGTGCCATGTCAGACTCTAAACCAGTTACAAGTGGCGTCCCACAAGGCTCAGTCCTGGGACCTCTCTTGTTCGGTATATATTTCTCCATGGTACAGGCTAACATGGGTGGACTATGGCTGACAAAGTTTGCGGATGACTGCAAACTGGGTGCCATTATCGACTCTCCGGCTGACACAAGCATCCTCCAAAAGGGTCTCACAGAGACGGATAACTGGTGCCAGAGCCATGGTCTAAAGCTAAATGCCAAAAATGCATAGTCATCCCCTTTGGGAAAAACAAAGTGCCCACAAATTACCACATGGGTGGTAATCCATTAAGTACGGAAGAAGTAATTAGGGACTTGGGGACCCAAGTAGATAGTAATCTCTCCTTTGACAATCACGTTGCCAAAGTGGTTAGCAAGACCTTCTATATAGCCCACTTCATCACGAAAGGGTTCACATCTAGATCAAGAGAAGTCATTGTGCCCCTCTACTCATCACTTATCAGGCCCATAATTGAATACAATGCCCCATTTGGGATGTACCTTACCAGACAATTGCAGCAACTGGAAAGACCCAAAAAGTACCTCACCAGGAGGATCAAGGGACTCAAACAGATGCCCTATGCAGTTCGGCTAAAGAAACTCCAGCTCAACTCAGTTGCGTACCGCCTACTCAGAGGCGATCTGTGTCTGATGTATAAAGCCATGTCCAACCCAGAATTAATGGACATGCTCCACCTCAGGAAATCCAAATCCCTTAGAGCTACACACTGCAGGGACTTGAACCTCAGCACAGAAATAAATAGGACATGCTGGAGGGACAGATTCATATCCCAGAGGCTCCCCTCACTGTGGAACAAAATCCCAATCCATGTTAGGCAGAGCCCCTCACTGACCCTTTTCAAGAGAAATCTTGACGAGTGGATGGGAGATCATAAGTTTACCCCTGGGATCTCTTCTGTGTCCCTGCTAGACAGAGGTACAGTAAACTAACCTTAATAGGGCTACCTTCTGTGACCTACTATACAGAGGCACAGTCAACAAATCTAAAAGGGTGGTGAAAGCCAAACACACTGGCTAGGCTTATAAATGCCCTAGGGCAGATAGCCTAGTATCAACCTATGAACCTATGAGAGTGAATTAAAGTTCCCTTTTGTTGTGTAAGTAGGTCCACCTTGTGGGGTAATTTGTGGTGATTGGCCTTGGCTAAAGAGAGAAATAGGAGAAAAGTACAGTTGTGTACACTTACCATAAATGTACATGTTCGAGTGTATTCACTGTTGCAGTCATTACATTTGGGTTATCTGTTTGCAGGTAGCTCTCAGTCGGCCTGATTATCAAAGTCTTGGGTCCTGCATCGGTTGCTGTCTCATCTTCCATTACATCAGGGAGTCAGGAGTATAAAGCATGCAGCCAACACCATTACATCAGTTTTTCTTGCCCCAGATGTCAGGTGCCCCCATAATGGGAAGCAATTATATATAAGGTTACACCTCCAACAAAAAAGCAAATACACCAGAAAGCTTTAAGCATAGTAAGCAAGAATAGAGGTATACTCAATAGAAGTCAGGGGGTTGGAGGGAGGGTAACCAAGACTGCAAAGTACAGTTTTGTACCTACCATAAAAGTAGATATTCGTGTGTATACACTGCTGCAGTCATTACACTTGGGTTATCCTGCCATCAGGCAGTTCCCCAGTCGGCCTGAGTTCCAAAGTCTTGGTCCGGCGTTGGTTGCTGTCGCCTCCTCCCTGACGTCAGTGCGACAGGGGTATATAAGATGCAGCCAATGCCATTTTCTTCAGTTTTTCTTGCCCCAGATGTCAGGTGCCCCCAAATAGGTAAGCAATTCAAATTGCTAATAAAACATACATAAGAAAAGCAAACAACAACTTTCAGCTACCAGCAAATACTCCCCATAGGTAGTAAAGGGTAGAAGACATAGGTACATACCAGCAAGTAAGAGGGGAAGGAGGGAGGGTAACCTGGACTGCAGCAGTGTATACACTTGAACATCTACATTTATGGTAGGTACACAACTGTACTATGTTCATCGTGTTACACTGCTGCAGTCATTACACTTGGGTAGAATCCCAAAGCTGAGGTAGGTTGGCTGGTTCTATAAGGCATTAGGGGTGGCTATAAGGCCCTGCAGCACTGCAGTGGTGAAGCCAGCTCTGGATTTAGAGTATAGAGGCAGATGGTAATGCTTGGTGAAGGTATGTACAGAACTCCAAGTTGCTGCTTCCAAAATATCCTTGGTAAGTACTCCTCTGAGGTAGGCAGTTGAAGTGGCTGTTGTCCTGGTGGAGTGAGATCTAATGCTGCTAGGTACAGGTTTCCCATGGTGTGTATAGCAGAAAAGTATACAATGTCCTATCCATTTTGAAATAGTCTGTTTTGAAATGGCTTTTCCCTGTGCTCCTGCAACTTATGCTACCAATAATTGCTCAGATTTTCTGAAAGCTTTGGTTTTGTCCAAGTAGAAGCGTAACTGCCTGTGAATATCCAAAGAATGCAGTAGTCTCTCCCCTTTATTCTGTGGTTTTGGGAAAAAGTTGGCAAGTGAACAGTTTGGTTTAGAGCCACACTGGATACCACCTTTGGCATAAACGTAGGGTTAGTTCTTAAAGACACTGGTGGAAAATGAGGAAAGGTTCCACTGCCATTAGTGCCTGTAATTCTGAAACTCTTCATGCTGACATTATTGCCAGGAGCAGAGCAGTTTTCCAAGAGATATATTTTAATTCTGCTGTGTTAGCTGGCTCAAAAGGAGGTAAAGTTAATTTTTCCAAAACAACGGTGAGGTTCCAAGTTGGAGTAGGTGCTCTACGGGGCAGTCTTATGTTTTTAGCCCCTCTGAGGTACTGTCTTAGCAAAGGATTATAGAAAATTGGTAAATCTGTGTTGTAATGAGCAGAGATGGCAGAGGTGTGGATCTTGATGGATGAGAAGGAGAGGCCTTTGTCCAGCATCTCAGTTAAATATTGTAGTATCTGAGGAATGTTTGGGACAAGAGGGTCAAAGCTGTGAGCTTGGTTCCAGGCACAGAATCTCTTCCATTTATCCGAATAGGCTTTCCTGGTTCTAGGCCTTCTGGCCTCCAGAATGACATCCATAACAGCTTTGGAGAGAGGCATTGCTTGTTTGACTAAGGAATCTTCCATGCAGCTAGGTTTAAGGTCTTTAGCTGGCTATGTAGTATCTGATTGCTGTGCTGTCAGCAGATATGGGATGAGAGGCAAAATCCAGGGTGGTCCTTGTGCGAAGTTCTTTAAGATTGGGTACCAGTGCTGGCGTGGCCAGTCTGGTGCAATCAGAATCATCTTTGGCTCTTCTTGCCTGGCTTTTATGAGTACCTTTGGCAGGAGAGGTAGTGGTGCGAAAGTGTATACTTGTAGGTTTTTCCAGCTGAATGAGAGGGCATCCACTTTCCATGCTTGTGAATGGTAACTCCTTGTGCAGAATTTCTGTAGCTGGCAGTTCATTGGGGATGCAAACAGATCTACGTCCGGGCTCCACCATTTCTGTTATCATTCTGAATATTTGTGTATTCAATTCCATTCGTGGGGATCCATGATGTTTCTGCTTAAGTCGTCTGCCAGTGTGTTTTTCTCTCCTGGCAGGAATTGTGCTTGCAGATGAACTTGATAGTTTAGAGCTGTGTTCCACAAGGTCATGGCTTGTCTGCAGAGGGGGTAGGAGTGAGTGCCCCCTTGCTTGTTTATGTACCACATAACTGTGGTGTTGTCGGTCTTTAGTAGTAGTTGTCCTGGATGCAGCAGGTCCTTGAAAGCTATAAGGGCATTTTGCACAGCTAGCATCTCTTTTTGATTGATGTGAAGATGCCTTTGTTCTGTGGGCCACTTGCCCTGAATACATTTGCCTGCCATGTGTGCTCCCCAGGCATAATCCGATGCATCTGTTGTCAGTGTTTGCCTGGCTGTGGGTTGAGTAAAAGGCTGTCCCTTGCTGAGGTGACAAGCTTGAGCCCACCATTGAAACTCCTGTTGAAGGCAAGGAATTAGTGGTATAACTGTTTCCAAACTTTGACAGTATTGAGACCATACATTCTTTAGGTACCATTGTAGTTTCCTCATATGCAGTCTGGCATATGGAATTAGTAGTATACAAGATGCCATGTAACCCAAGGCCAGCAGAATTTTTATTGCAGGGAGTTGGGTCTTTGTTGCCATCAATTGAAAGTATTGAGTCAGTTGTCCTTGCTTGTCTGGCGTGAGATAAGCCATCTGGGCTGTTGTGTTCAAGTTGGCACCCAGGAATATTATCTGTTGTGAGGGCACTAGTTTTGATTTCTTTTTGTTTACGGTGTACCCCAGGCAACTTAACTTTTTTACAAATGCCAGATGCTTTAGAAGAATGTCCTTGCTCTCTGCTTGAATCAGGCAGTCGTCCAGGTACAGATAAATTTGAATTCCTGTCTGTCTGCAAAATGCAATTACTGGTGCCAGGCACTCTGTGAAGACCCTGGGCGCAGTAGATAAGCCAAAGGGCAGTGCAGAGAATTGATAGTGCATTGAACCAGCTGTGAATCTGAGGTATCTTCTGCAGTTTTGTCTGATAGGGACATGCAGGTATGCCTCCTTGAGGTCCAAGGTCACGAGCCAAGCTTTCTTGCCCAGCATGGGAAGAAGCTGCTGTGATGTCAACATTTTGAATTTTGGAACATCCAGGTAAGTGTTTAGAGAAGAAAGATCCAGAATGGGCCTCCAGGCTTCGTCTTTTCTGGGAACCAGAAAGAGTCTTGAGTAAAATCCTTGTCCTTGCTCCTGTGGGGGTACCTTTTGAATAGCTCTCATATCCATGAGTGCTGTAATTTGTTTTTGAGCCTCTGCCCATTGATTTGGTAGCAGATTTGGCAATCCTTTTAACCTTGGCAGAGTGTGAAAGTGGAACCTGTAACCTTGAGATACAATGTTGAGAACCCATTTGCCTTTGGTGATCATATGCCAACTGTGATAGAAAAGTGTCAGTTTTCCTCCCAAGGGGGCTACCAAGAGAGAGTTGTTTGGCAGATGTAGTGGGAAGTCATTGGGGCTGCCTTTTATATGGTTGGGGCCTGTCTTCCCCTTCTTTCTGGCCTGATGCAACCCATTGTCGAGGCCTGTAAGGACCTTGTGATTGACCTCTACCTCTTGGACATCTGTATCTGCCCCTTTGAGGTCTGTTTGTAACTGGAAAGGACCAATTCTTAGTTGGCCAATTTCTGCTAAATCTAGGAAGCTGAACCTGTTAGAAATCCTTCACCGTTTGCATAGATTTTGCCTTATCCTCCATTTTAATACCTCTTCTGCCTTAACTCCAAATAAAACATCCTGCTGCAAAGGTGCATCCAATAATTTTGCTTTAACATGATCTGGTAACGTATGTTCTTTTAACCAAGCATGTCTTCTAATGACAGAGCCTGTAACTGCTGCTCTACAAGAATCAAAACCACATTGCAAAGTATGTTTTCTCACTTGTTCAGCTGCATGCAATAAATCTTGCATTTCTTTAGAATTAGGAGGATCTGAATCTGGAAGCATTTTTTGTTTCAACTGAGACAGTAAAAATTGCTGATATTTTAGCATGTGAAACTGGCAATTTAAGGCTCTCACTGCTAAAGTTGCAGACGTTCATAGGTTCATAGGTTCATAGGGTCATACTAGGCTATCTGCCCGAGGGCATTTACAAGCCTAGCCCATCGTTTTGTGGCTTACGCCACCCCTTTAGTATGGGGAACTATACCCATTATTTTGCTGTGCCTCTGTCGAGCAGTGACACTGAGGTAATCCCTGGGGTATATCTGCGATCTCCCATCCATTGGTCAAGATTTCTCTTGAACAAGGCCAGCGAGGTGCTCTGCCTCACATGTACCGGGATTTTGTTCCACAGCATAGGGAGTCTTTGGGTGATGAATCTATCCCTCCAGCACGCCCTATTAATAGCCGTGTCAAGGTTTAAGTCTCCGCCTTGTGGCTCTGATGGATCTAGATTTTTGAGGTGAAGCATATTCATCAAATCTGGGTTTGACATGGCCTTGTATGTTAGGCAAAGGTCACCTCTGAGCAGCGGTAAGCGACTGAATAGAGCTGGAGTTCTTTCAGTCGGGCAGCATAGGAGAGATTTTGAGACCCTTTATCCTTTTGGTGAGGAACGCTTGTGGCCTCTCCAGCTGCTGCAAGTGTCGGGTCAGATACATTCCGAAGGGGCATTGTACTCAATCATTGGTCTGATGAGTGATGAGTAAAGGGAGACTATGACCTCCTTGATCTAGATGAGAATCCCTTCATGATAAGGTGGGCAATGTAGAAGGTCTTCCTAACTACTTTAGCTACATGGGTGTCGAATGACAGACTACTATCAACCTGGGTCCCCAGGTCCCTGATAACTTCTTCTGTGCTCAGTGGATTGCCACCTATTTGGTAGCTAGTAACCTTGTTTTTCCCGAAGGGTATGACTATGCATTTTTGGCATTTAACTTTAGGCCGTGGCTCTGGCACCAGTTATCCGCTTCTGTGAGACCCTTCTGAAGGATATCTGTGTCAGATGTGTTTTCTACTATGGCGCCCAGTTTGCAGTCATCTGCAAACTTTGTCAGCCATAACCCTCCTGTGTTTGCTTGTACTTCGAAAAGTAGATGCCAAACAAGAGTGGGCCCAGGACTGAGCCCTGTGGGACACCACTTGTGACAGGCTTTGAGTCTGACATGGCGCCAGCAACTCTGACCCTGTGGGTTCTGTCACTCAGCCAGTTTGCAACCCATCTTGTGATGTATGGGTTGACATTTAAGCTGATGAGTTTTTCAATGATACCCGAGTGTGGTATTGTATCAAGGCCTTAGCCAGATCGAGGTAGGCTGTATGGACTGCCTTTCCTCATCAATGGCTTTGGTGACTGTTTCAAAAGTCAACCAAGTTTAAAAGGCATGATCTGCCTTTGACAAAGCCAAACTGGGTTGGATCCAAAGTCCGCAAATTCCTATGTCTTTATTTATGAGGTCCATTATGATCCTCTCCATGGCTTTGCAGATAAGGCTTGTCAAGCTAATGGGCCGGTAATTTCCAGGGTCGGTGGAGGCACCGCCTTTGTGAAGTGGTACCACAGTTGCAGTGCGCCACCCCTGGGTAATGTATCCAGAGGTAAGACTTTGATTAAACAGCTGTCCTAGCTGTGGGTTTAATTCTCATTGAGTTCATGGAGCACACAGCCGGGGACACCATCAGGTCCCATGGATGCTGTGTTTTTGCTTTGGAGAGAGCAGTTCTCACTTGGGCGCTGGAGATGTTTGGGGGCTGCAATCGCTTGGTATAGATATCTCTCCTTTGGGGAGGGGGAGAAGTTTGCACTGAACCTGTCAGCCAGTATGTTGGCAATGTCTGTAGGATCAGTAATCTTCACATCATTTTGAACTAGCTCTGAGCATATCTGGGAGTTTCCTCCCAGGTTTCTAACATAGCTAAAGAAGGCCTTATGATTGTCTTTTGAGTCTTTAGCTATTTTTCTCTCGAAATTTGCTTTGGATGATTTTATGAGAGCTCTTAGTTTTTACTTATAGTGATCAAGGGTGTCTTACCTTTTAAGGATTTTGCTCTATCTTGTAGTAGCTTCCTCCTTTGTTGTAGAGTTTGTTTATGGCTGGGGTCCACCAGACTGGACGCTTGCCTTTGGTACAAAGAGTCTTTGTTTTGCTTGGGATTGCCTTATCCATGCAGTCCTGCAGGTGCTGGTAGAAGGCATTTGTAAGTGATTCAGCGGCTTGAGTACTGTTTTCCGCCGCTCGGGGCCTTAAAGGAGACCACACTAGTCTTTAGAAGTGTGAAGTCGGCTTTGAGAAGTTCTTTACTGTGGTCTTTTATTTCAGGTGGGGTGGGATGAGGACCTCCAGCGAGATTAGTTTGTGGTCTGATCTCACCAGTGAGGGGTACACTCCAGTGTTGAACATTGTGCTCCCATGTTCGTGATGATGAGATCAAGTATGTTATCTCCTCTTGTGGGATGGTGACTAGTTGTTCCATGGCATTTGAGTTTATGAATTCCAGGAACTTTTGGGCTAGGGTGTTTGGGCTTGAGTAGTGTTCCCAGTCTATATTAGGGTAATTGAAGTCACCTAGTATGATGGTGTTTGGTGATACATTTATCCCTCTAGTGTTTTCAGGAAGGCCATGTGAGGTTCCTGAGTTTGTGAGGGTGGCCTGTAACATGCTACAATTTGCAGAGCAGTCTTGCCTATGGTTAATTGCACCTGGATGGTCTCCGATGCATCGTGCGTTGCCACCAGTCTTGAGGTGTGGGTGTCCTTGATGAATATGGATACCCTCCTTTCTTGGTATTGTCTGGATTTTGGGGCCGGAACGCATGATATGAGGTAAAACCTGATAGCTGGGGTGCTCTCAGGAGCCTTGAACCAGGTTTCTGTCACAGCACAGACATCGATGTTCTCCATACTGAGAAGGGCCTCGAGTGCATTTTGAGATTTAGACTTCTGGCATTGAGCAGCATTACCCTTAGTTTTTTCCTTTTTGTGTTCTAGGGTGGTAGGTTTAGAATTTGAGCCTTGCCTAAAAGGCACTATGGGGTGGCAAGAGCCTTTGCCAATATCCGAATCCCAGGGTGACAGGTGCAAGCCGCCTTGCAAGCAGCTGGCTTGTCCAGCATGTCATCCCAGGCAGACAGACACTGGATCCCCTTTGAATGACACCAGTGTTTAAGCCAATTGTTAAAGCTGATCATCTTATCTCTGTATTGTGGCATCATTCTTGGTGAAGGTAGGATACTGCTCAAGGTCAGGGTCATACCTGCCTGGGCTACATAATCAGAGAGCTCCTCAATGTCTCTTTTCATGTAGTCCAAGGAGGTACATCTCAGGTCGCTTACACCCGCGCGCACAATCACTGAGTGATATTTGTACCTGCTGTTGAGAGACCTGAGTGCTTATGCTATGTGGCGGATTCTAGCGCCCGACAGGCAGCTTACTGTGACCTTCTCCTTACTCAGTCTGGTGAGCGGGACATCAGTGTGTCTGACTATGGAGTCACCAATGACTAGTGTGTCTGGCATTGTGTTTGGCCTTAAGGGCTGTGACTGTTTGACACTCTGACTGTGAGGTCTATGTGTTTCAGGTGTTGTGTTCTGAGGTGGTGGTTGTTTGGGTGTCTGCTTTGGTGGCCTCTGCTGTTTTGGTAGATTTTTGATCAGAGCCTCCGAGTATGTCTTTGTGTGTTTATGTGTAGGATTTGAGGTTGCAATGGTACTATGTGAGACTGGGTCTATAGTGTGTGTGGTAACCTTCTCCTCCTGACTGGTCTTGCCAGTCCTATGTTGAGAGAGCTCAGCCTCCAGTTTGGCCATATAGTTGCATCTCTCGCATGTATTTGTGTTTTGTGGGAGGAGGAGAGGGTTGTCTGTGTACATGAGGCAATTGTAACATTGCCTCAATATTGCCAGGTTCACCAGCTGAGCAGGAGAGGACACTAGCAACTGATCCCTCGACATGCTAGAAGGAATAGACAAAAAAAACTTTAAAAAGATTCCAGGGACGTGGGTGACCGAGAAATGGGGTTGCCTTTTGGGGGACTATCTGTGACAAGAGTGCCGTACCAAGGTAATAAGTACTGTAGGAGCTAGTGCTTCGTTTAACAGATAGAGAATAGTCTACTTGGAGTCAAGTAGAGATGATCTTTTAATTATAGGATACGCTGATTAGATCAGTAGTATAGTTCGAGGAAGGTAGTTTTAAGGGAAAATTTGAAGAGTGGACTTTAGGTAGCCCGAATAGTTTAAACCTGCTTAACCGGCGCTGCCCTAGTGTGCAACGGTAGCAACTCCGCTAAATCGGGCAATCGCTTAGTGGCGCTAAAGCGTGCTTTATAGCAGGGGCTGAAAAGACAGGAAATGACCCAAAATGGCCAATAAACTACAAGTTACTGCCTTAAACCACTCCTCTGAGGACAAATGAAGGAGTTATGGAAATGACCCCTAGTGGCCAATAAAACTACAGTTTCAAGTCAGTAACCACCTCTACGGGGGCAGGAAGCTGCTCAATGTTAGTCACTGCCACTGATGAACACAGAGACCCTCCTCAGCCCAAGCAAAATGGCCTCACAGAAACTTTCAAACAGTTCAGGAACAGCAAGCCTGTAACTGAACTTTTTAACTCTCAGAAAAGTGGGAAAAAGCAAGATTTTTTTTGTTTTTTGTTTTTACAGAGATAGCAGAGGTTCACAAGTAATATCAAGTTATAACAGTGCAGTAAATGACCCCACACAAGAGTGCTAGGTCAAGGACAGAAAATATGCAAGTTTTAAGAAAAAAACGATTTAAAATTAAGTGCAAACAGGAAATTCAGCAAACAGCTTTTGGTTGTGCTCTAAATACAGCTACTAATACAGAAATCAAGTTTAACAAGCCAGAAAATGCTCAAGCTAGGCAGCTATGCAGAAAAACTTAGCAAATAAACAGAGAAAAAATACTTAAAATCTCAAAAGTGGCTCCCTTCTTCTCTCAGCGTTTTTTCCTCTTGGAGGGTGCTTCACCAACAGCCAACAAGCCTGAAAAGATGTATATACTTTCTTTCCCCATCTGTCTAATGCTCTGGAATCTCTGTCAGAGGGAACTGGATTCTTGGCTGATAAGGCCTTAACCCCTTTGGGGTCCCTGAGAAATAGTTTCAAGGTCAGCAACAGGGCTTTTATACAGAAATTTGTGCGAGTCAGGGACTCTGTAGTATCTGTCAGGTTTAACTGGGGCTGGAGGTAAGGAATCAGGATTTAAGCTGGATTCAGTATACACATCATCCACAATATCTAACACTGGCAGAATAGCAAGGGGTCTGTGTTGAGGTAATAAAAGGAAGTCTCTGAGCCTTTTCTTGGATTCTGAGTAATCCTGGCCTTCCCAGTGGAAATGCTCCCACATGTTATGTAAGGTTTCCCCAAAGGAGTAGTCCTCAGGCGGAGAGGCTGATGGAATTGACTCCTCAGCATCAGAGTCCTCATAAGGGGGTAAAGAATATCCTAGGTCTGAGGATGAATCTGAAGAGATGGACACCTGGTCGAATGAGTCATAATCTGCATCCTGTCTAGGCCTTTTATCAGGAGGGGGATGGGACCCCTTGATCAGAGTGATTAGGTCTTCGGCCATTTTGAGCATTTGTTTCTTGGGCATGGAGACCTGTCCTGGAGAATGCTGTATCTGTTTCTTTGTTTTTAAAGGAGGCTTAGACTTAGCAGAGGGTTTAATGCTTAACTGAGTAGGTCTGAAAACACCCTCTGAAGCTGCGGGTAGCTCAGCTACTCCGGATCCCTCTGAAGGGTTAGTTTCGGTAGGCAGAATAAGGCCCAGCCATCTCCACATGGGAGTCAGAGGCGGCCTGTGGTTCTACAGAAGCGGTCATCAGGGGCTGCGAAGGCGCCTCGCTGAAACCTGGAGAACCGGCGACTGGCCTAGAAGAGGCTTCGTCGTCAGTTTTGGGCCTTGGATGCCTATCCTTGTCTTTGCGCTTTTTATGTATTCCGGTCGTCGGAAGTTCCGACTGCATGGTATAATTGAATTTTCTACCAAAATAATGGGCAAAATCAAGCAGACGTTTAATAGTGTGCTTGTTAAACCTAGCACAAAACCGAGAACCAGTGATGTCATGGTCTGGGTCTAGGCATGGGATACAATAAGAATGGAAATCCTTATGAGGTATTTGCTTCCCACAAGAAATACAGTTATTAACTTTTACTGACATCGGTCTGAGGCAAGAAAAAGTTTCCCCAACGGGGTACTTAGCTTTGTAGAAGACTTTGGTTCTGGATTCGGAATGAAAATCTCAGGAGACGGACGGCCGACCGGCACTTGCGAACGGCTTTTGCTTCGGGCACCGCACGGCAAGAAGGACTGAAGAAACTGGCGTTGGCTGCATCTTATATACCCCTGACGCACTGACGTCAGGGAGGAGGCGACAGCAACCGATGCCGGACCAAGACTTTGGAACTCAGGCCGACTGGGGAACCGCCTGATGGCAGGATAACCCAAGTGCAATGACTGCAGCAGTGTAACACGATGAACATCAGTGAATACACTCGAACATCTACATTTATGGTAAGTGTACACAACTGTACTATGTTCTTCGTGTTTCACTGTTGCAGTCATTACATTTGGGTAGATTCCCAAAGCTAAGGAAGGGAGGAGGCAATTAGATAGCATTAGGACCAGCTATAAGGCCCTGCAAGACTGCAGTGGCAAAACCAGCGTTGGATTTAGAAAAAATTGGCAAGTGGTAATGCTTGGTGAAAGTATGTACAGAACTCCAGGTAGCAGCTTCTAGGATGTCCCTGGTAGGGATATCTCTGAGAAAGGCTGTCGAGGTAGATGCAACCCTGGTTGAATGTGGTCTTATCCCCTGTGGGGTAGGTTTTCCATGGTGCTTATAGCAGAAATGAATGCAATGGCCTACCCACTTAGAAATGGTTTGCTTTGAAATGGTGTTCCCCTCTGCCCCTGCAGCAAATGCAACCAGCAGCTGTTCAGATTTCCTGAGAGGCTTAGTCCTGTCCAAGTAAAATCTAAGCTGTCTGTGCACGTCCAAGGAGTGCAGTATTCACTCCCCTTTGTTCTGTGAATTAGAAAAAAAGGTTGGCAAATGAATGGACTGATTAAGGGTCACACTGGTTACAACCTTGGGCATAAAGGAGGGACTGGTGCTGAGGGACACTCTGTCTGCATGAAAGAGGATGAAAGGCTCCACTGCCATGAGGGCCTGTAATTCAAACACCCTTCTTGCTGAAGTGATTGCTAGAAGGAAGGCAGTTTTCCAAGAAAGGAATTTCAACTCTGCATTTGCAACTGGGTCAAAGGGAGGTAGAGTGAGTTTTTCCAATAGAAAGTTAAGGTCCCAGGCTGGAGTAGGGGCTCTCCTGGGTGGTCAAGTTTTTGGCCCCTCTGAGGAATTGCTTCAGCAGTGGATGAGAGAAGAGGGGTGGGCTCTGTATTACAATGAGCTGAAATGGCAGAGGCATGAATTTTTATGGAAGAAAAGGAAAGGCCCTTGTGAAGCATCTCAGTTAAGTATTGAAGAATGTGCGGCAAATTGGGCACAATTGTGTCCATCCCTTGTGTTTAGTTCCAGGAATAAAATATTTTCCATTTTTCAGCATAAGGTTTTCTAGTACTAGGCCTCCTTGCCTCCAGAATGACATCCATCACATGCTTACTGAGGGATGGTAATGGAGAGATCATGAAATTAGCCAGGCTGCAAGGTTCAGAGTTTGAAGCTGTGGGTGCAGAATTTGGCCCTCCTGCTGGGACAGCAGGGCAGGGGTCTGAGGCAGGTGTCAAGGTTCCAGAAGTGACACTGCGCAAGAGGGGGTACCAGTGTTGGCAAGGCCTGTCTGGTGCAGTAAGTATTGTCCTTGGTTTGTCCTGTTTGATCTTTAGTAGAACTTTGGAGGGGCAGAGGGGGAAAGGTATAAATTGATAGGTTTTTCCATGTGAAGGACAGGGCATCCACTTTCCAAGCTTGCCTGTGGGGAGTCCTTGTGCAGAATTTGTCCAATTGGTAGTTCTGAGGGGAGGCAAACAGGTCCATCTCTGGGCTCCCCCATTTGTTTCTCAAAATGTTGAATATCTTTGGATCCAGTTCCCACTCATGTGGGTCCATGAGATTTCTACTTAGGTCATCTGCCAGTGTATTTAGCTTGCCTGGCAGGAATTGAGCTTGTAGGTACACTTGGTAGCTCAAGGCAGTGTTCCACAGAGCCATGGCTAGTCTGCAGAGAGGGTTATGAGTGGGTTCCTCCCTGCTTATGTACCACATAACAGTGGTGTTGTCTGTCTTTACCAATAATTGTCCTGGAAGAACGTGGTCCTTGAAGGCTGTCAGAGCATTCTGTACAGCTAACATTTCTTTTTGATTGATATGCAGGTGCATTTGACTCGGGTTCCATTTGCCCTGAATGCACTGCCCTGCCAGGTGAGCACCCCCCCCCCCCCATGCATAGCCTGATGAGTCTGTTGTTAGGGTTTGGGCTGCAGGGGGTAAAGTGAATGGCAGTCCCTTGTTTTGGTGGCAGGCCTCTGCCCACCAAAGGAACTCTATCTTTAGACAAAGTAAAATAGGAATCATTGATTCTAGGTCCTGAGAATGTTGACACCATATGCTTTTTAGATACAATTGTAGTTTCCTCATATGCAGTCTTGCATATGGAATTAGTAGAATGCAACAGGCAATGAACCCCAGGGCTTGCAGTATTTTCCTTGCAGATAGCTGGGTCTTTGTGGCCAGTTTATTGAAGTAGGCTGTCAAGTGAACTTGTTTCTCTGGTGTGAGGTATGCCATCTGGGAAGTTGTATTCAAGCTTGCTCCCAGGAATACAATTTGTTGGCAGGGTACTAGATGTAATTTATTTTCGTTTATGGTGTACCCCAGAGAAGTTAGTAATTTCTTTACAAATGCCAGATGGTTTAATAGTATGTTCTGGCTTTCTGCCCGAATTAGACAATAGTCCAGGTATGGGTATATTTGAATATTCCTTTGCCTGCAAAATGCAATGACTAGAGCCAGGCACTTTGTGAATACCCTGGGCATAGTAGATAAGCCAAAGGGCAGTGCAGAGGACTGATAGTACCATGCAGCCTGCTATAAAGCATAGGTATCTTCTGCTAGATTCCCTTACTGGGATGTGCAGGGTAGGCTTCCTTTAAATCCAGTGCTGCCAACCAGGCATTTTTGCCTAGCATGGGAAGCAACTGACAAAAAGTTAGCATTTTGAAGTCTGGGATTATCAAAAAAGTGTTTAGGATAGACAGGTCCAGGATAGGATGCCAGGAATTGTCTTTTCTGGGTACCAGGAAAAGTCTTTAGTAGAAACCTTGCCCCACTCTTCTTCTGGGACAGGTTGAATAGCCATGATGCTTAGAAAAGAGAACTTGCTTTTGAGCCTTTGCCCACTGATTTGGGGGTAGGTCTGGCTAGCCGTTTGGGGTTGGTAAGGAGTGGAAGTGAAATCTGTATCCTTGGGAAACTATATTTAAAACCCATTTGTCTTTGGTAATGAGTTCCCAGTTTTTTGCATGCAGAGCGATCTTTTCCCCCTAAAGGAACAGTCACAGTTGAGCAGGGCTTGAAAGGTTTAAAGTTAAGTCGTGATAGTTTGCCATAGAGGGGTGTCAATACCAGCTTTGGAAGTGGGAGCCCCCCACTGCTTAGGCCTGTGAATACCTTGGGAGTGAAGTCTGGGTGTTCTGCTGGTTCTGGGTTTGGACTGAGAAGGCCTGGAAGAGGCTGGAAAGGACCAATTCTTAGAAGGCCAGTGTCTACTAAATCTGGGAGGCTGTACTTGCAGGAAATCTTTAACAGTTTACATATATTTAGCTTTTTCCTCCATCTTTTTAAGTACTTCTTCTGCTTTGTTGGCAAACAGGCGGTCTTGGTTTAAGGACGCATCCAGTAATTTAGCCTTAACATGATCTGGCAAAGATTGCTCCTTAAGCCAAGCATGCCTTCTAAGCACAGACCCAGTGACAGCAGCCCTGCAAGATGCCTCTAATGAATCAAAACCAAACTGCAAAGTATGTTTTCCAACTTGTTCAGCAGAATGCATTAAATTCTGTAATTCTTTATTTTCAGCAGTCAGGAATCAACATCATTTTCTGTTTAAGCAAACCAATAATATGCTGCTGATACTTTAACATATGAAACTGGCAGTTTAAGACCCTAATGGGCAAAGTTGTAGAAGTGTATACCTTCTTACCCAATCTGTCCAGGCCCCTGGAATCTCTATCGGAGGAGGTAGGGTTTTTGGCAGTAGTAGCCTTAATGCCTTTGGGTCCCTGGGAAATAGTCTCAGGATCCGCAGTAGGATTTTTAAAGAGGAACTTGTGAGAGTCAGGTACCCTATAATACCTGTCAGGTTTTCTGGGAGCTGGAGGTAAGAGTCAGGGGCCAAGCCAGATTCCGAGAAGGCATCTACAATGTCCAGTACAGGAGGGATAGCTAAAGGCCTGTGTTGAGGTAGGAGTAAAAATTCCCTAAGCCCCTTTTTGGAATCAGAGTAATCCTGGCTTTCCCAGCAGAAATGCTGCCTAAGAGTATGCAAGGTTTCACCAAAAGAGAAATCCTCTGGAGGGGAAGCAGAGGGAACGGAGTCCTCTGCATCAGAATCCTCATAGGTAGATAAGGGCAACTCCTGGTCATCAGAGAAAACAGAAATTTCAGAATCCTGATCAGAAGGAAAATCAGTTCTAGGTCTCTGAGTAATAAGGTCTTCAGCCATTCTTTGTTTTTTAGGCACAGGGGCCTGACCATGCGGTCTGGGCATCGGTTTTCTAGGCATGGATCGAGTTTTAGGCTTTGAAAAAGAGGATGGCATTGGTTTAATATGCAAGTCAGTAGGCCTGAATACACACTCAGAAGCCGGTGCCGGCACAGCGGCTCCGGGCCCATCCAAGGTAGAGACATCCGCACGTTCCACAGTTGAAGAAGCATCTCGCGACATACCGGTCTCCGAATGGGTCTCAGTAGAGGCCTGTGAATCTGAAATAGCGGGCATCGGTGGCTGTGAAAGCACCTCACTGAGTACCAGCAAACTGGCGACTAGCTTAGGAGAAGCGTCGCTGGCAGCTTTGGACCTATGTAGTTTGTCTCTGTTTTTATCTTTGCATTTTTTCGGAATGTCGGTAGTCAGGTGGCTTACTGAAGCCATTTCTGGATAATTGAACCGAGTACCAAAATATTTAGATGCGAAAATGAACAGACGAATAGTTCGAGGATTGATTAAGGCACAAAACCGACAGCGAGGTACGTTGTGATCTGGGCCTAAGCAAGGAATGCAGTACGAATGAAAATCTTTATGAGGTATTTGCTTTCCACAAGAAATACAATTGTTAACCTTTACTGACATCGGTTTACAGCAAGAAAAAGGATCCCCAACAGGGTACACTTAGCTTAGTTGAAGACTTTGGATCTGAAACTCGAAAACGAAAATTTCAGGAGTCGGATGACCAGCACTTGCGAACTGCTTCTGCTTCGGGCATCGCACAGCAAAAAAGACGGATGCAATGGCGTCGGCTGCATGCTTTTTACCCCTGATGTCATGGAAGATGAGACTGCAACTGACGCAGGACCCAAGACTTTGATAATCAGGCCGACTGAGGGCTACCTGCAAGCAGATAATCCAAATGTAATGACTGCAACAGTGAAACACGAAGAACATCCAGTGTTGCCTTGGCCAGTAGGGAGTCACCAGCAAGATTTCTGGTTTGTCCTTCCTGATTTTCAGTAGAACCTTTTGGATCAGTGGGTGGAAAAGGATATAGAAACAGTCCACTTCCATGGAATGCTGAAGGCATCCACCCTCCAGGCAAGTGGAGAGTGCTCCTTGGTGCAGTATTTGTTCAATTGTCTGTTCTGGGGGGAGGCAAACAGATCCACTTGAGGTGTACCCCATTGGTGGACAAGATCTAGAAAGGTCTCCCTGTTCAACATCCACTGGTGCTGTAGAGAGGATGTTCTGCTGACAATATCCACTTGTTTGTTGTCCTGAGAGGGGATGTATGAGACCCGCAGAGTCAAGTTGTGCCTGGAGGCGAGGTCCCAAATTTGTAGAGTTATCCTGCAAAGGAGGAAAGCTCAGGTCCCTCCCTGTTTGTTGAGATACCACATTACTGTGTTTGTGAATATTTGAAGGGGGCCTAGTTGGAGAATAGGAAGAAAAATGTCCAGGGCCAGAAGAACTGCAGTCATTTCCCTCACATTGATATGCTTCTTTTGAAGGGTAGGATTCCATGCCTCCTGTACCTTGAAACCTTTGCAGGTGGCTCCCCACCCTAGATCTGATGCACCTGTATGCAGAAGTTGGGTTGGGGAGGGCATTTGAAGTGGTAGTCCCGAGTTGTGAAGGATTTGTTGAATCCACCACCTTAGTTCTGTTCTGAAGCAGGGCAGAATGGGAATTAGTTGCTCTAGGGAGTGTTGGTATTCTGAACACACATTTTTCAGGTGCCATTGTAACTTCTGCATGTGCATTCTTGCTAAGGGAAGTATAGGGATGGTGGTTGCCATCAGCCCCAGGATATGCAGGAATTGTCTTGTAGATACCAGGGGAGTTAGTAAAATGTTTTGGAAGTCACTGGAGAGGGACAGCCCCTATCAGGTCTGTCCTGATCCTGCAGCCCAGAAAGATTTTGTCTTGCTGTGGGAGTAAGGAGGATTTGTTCAAGTTCAGGGTGAAACCCCAAGTTTTGTAGAAGGGTGGTGGTGAACTTGAGTTGAGTTTGGAGGAGGTCTTCTGTTTCTCCTTGAAGGAGAATGTCATCTAGGTATGGATGGATTTGGACACCCTTTGTACTTCAGTAGGCAATGGCCTGGGCTAGGCATTTTGTGAAGACCCTAGGTGCAGTAGACAAACCAAAGGGCAAGGCTGTAAAGTGAAAATGAGAACAGAGTCCAGTAAAATGTAAGAATTTTCTGTTGGAAGATTTTATGGGAATATGGAGATAAGCCTCCCTTTAGGTCTAGTGTGGCCATGAAGGCCTGGGTTGGTATTAAAGGAAGAAGAGTTTGAAGGGATAACATTCTGAATTGGTTTAGGAAGGATGGATCTAGTATTGGTCTCCAAGGCTCATCTTTTTGGGGGGCCAGAAAGAGTCTTGAGTAGAATCCTCTTCCTTCCTGCCCTGGAAGGACAGGTTCTATTGTTCCTAATTTTTGGAGGTCTAGTAGAATGGGAGGAAAGAGGTGAATTTGATTTTTGGGTGGAAAGGGGATGGGCCTTGGGATGGGTTTTTCCTTCCAAGAAAGGAAGTATCCATTTTGAATGATAGTACCCATTGGTCTGATGTGATTTTTTTTCCAAAAGGGGAGGCAGTGGTGTTGGCGGGCTGACAAAGGTAGATGGGGAAGGCAGTCTTGCATTGTTGGGTGCACATCTATCCTGAAAAGGCTGTCTTGAAGTAGGTTGAGAGGAACCAGGTCTGGAGAAGGTTTGCCACCTGGATCCTCTCCTGTTCCTGGTAGAGGAGGGGGTGCTGGAGGAAGGAGTTCTGATAAAAAAAAGTTTTCGCAGGTTAATTCCTGTAGTACTTAGGATGAGGAGACACAGGCAAATGTTTGATGTCCTACAGCACCTTAATTTTCTCCTGCAGATTTTTAAAAAGTTCTGCAGATTGTTTGCCAAACAAAAGGTTAAGGTCTAAAGGGGTGTCCATAATTTTAGATTTGAAATCCTCAGGGAGTAGTTGTAGGTGAAGCCAAGAGTATCTGCAGAGAACTGAAGCAGAAGTTGCAGACCTCACAGAGGCCTCTGCGGCATCATAACTGTACCTAATGGAATGTCTGGCTACCTGAGAAGCCAGTGACAGTTTTGATGCTATGTCAGATTTGGTAGGGCAGTCAGGGGTGGTTGCCAAGAGATTGGAGGCTTGTGAAACTAGGTCCAGGGCATATTTTACCATGTGAGTTTGGTAACTGATAGCTCAGAAGGCCAGGATGGAGGTGGTGTACACTTTTTTTTCCCAGTCCTGTCCATGCTTTTGCTATCCTTAGTGGGCAGAAGGGATGCTGAAGGAATTTGTCTGGATTGCTTGAGAGGTGAGACAGAAATAACTGCAGGGTCTGCCAGGAGAGGCTTAACTAAGGATTTTTGGTCATCAGGCACTTATAGAACATGTCCTGTCTCTTAGGAGTAGGTGGCTGGAAGTGTGGATTCTTGGATGCAGAGGTAAAAGCATCCAGATAGGCAGGTAAGACAGGTGGGATGGCTGATTCCACTTGAAGGAGTTCAAAATACCTCCTCTGGGTGTCAGTCATCTGGCTAGTGTCCCATTTGAAGCATTCTTTCATCTTTGTTATTGTTTCCCCAAAAGTAATATCATCTGGTGGGGAGTCCCCTTCAATGGATTCCTCATCTGGGAATAGTATTAAAGAGGAGAAGCAATTTGTGAGGCATAAGAAATAGACTAATCAGAAGATAAGTAGTAAAGTTCTAAAGCCTCCTCTCCTTGGGTAGTAGGCAAGGGGAGAGAAGTGGCAGAGACAGGCCTAGGGCTAAGCACTGGAATAATGGAGGGAGAAGAGGCTGTGGGCCTAAGAGCCATAAAGGCCTGCGCATCAAGGAATTAGTAAATGATTGCCAGTCTGGGACTCCTGGTGTAGATGTCAGGTGTTTGTTTTTTTGTTTTTGCTTAGAAGGTGTAGGTCTGGGAGAAGGCCTGGGCTTCAGGTAATGGCATCTTGGTCAGTTGTCCAACTGTCTCTGGTTCCCCCTCGACATCGGTGGGAACCTTCTGTGTGGTCTCCCTAACTTCTGAAGCAGCTTCCTTAGTGTGAGCTGTCAAAGTTGATGGTTCAATTGGACGTTCCTCAACCCCTAGACTGGAAGTAGGTGGGGCGTCCGATACCAAAGAGGCAACGGAGGTATGCCTGGAAACTTTGGCCTTTTTCCATGGCGGTTCAGTCGTAACTGCTGATTCGGGATCCATCCTGAAGGCAAGCTTTTTGAGACATTGGTTGTCTAAATATAAGTTGAGGGTGGCCAGACGGCTATGAAGGATCTTTGGAACAAAAGATCGGCAAATGGAACAAGCAGCATGGTCGTGTTCCTTCCCTAGACAAAAGGCCCAATGGCCCTGCACATCTTTATGGGGTATCAGACACCCGCAATGGCATTTGCCCTTCTTAGCTGACATTGGCTGACAATAACTACAGGTAACCAAGCTCAAGCAAAGAAACAAACTATCCCCAACGGGGTACTTAGCTTTTTAGAAGTCTTCGAGTATGGGAGCGAAGCGATCGATGTGACATCTGCGGCTGAAAAGTTCTGAGGTCTGTGCGTGCAGATGTCACATTTAAGGTCCCTGGTTTATGGCCCGTGTGACGTCCCATGCACCTACAGCAACCAGGCTTAAGCTTTTCTATAGGAGCCAACTTCTGGGTCACCTGAGGAGGGGAATCCCACACTAAGCATACTGAAACATAGGAATAGAAGGACATCTTAGTTTTCAGTTCTTAAGAAACAGAGGGAACCGAGGACTTGTGTTTCTTAGCCAACGGTGCTGTAGGGGAAACCAGCACAGACAGGCTCCTCTTTTTGGGCTGTTCATATTTGGAACAGGAGTCATCAGATCTGGACAAGGCTTCTTCAAAAAGTGATTTTGACATTCCTTTTAAACAACTTATTTCGACATTCTACCAAGGCCTTATTACTAAAGGCCTGGCATATCACACAGTCTTAGTCTAAATGAGAGGCACCTAAACAATAAACACAAGAAAGATGTCCATCTGAATTGGGCATCTTTCATCCACAGTCTTGGCACTGTTTAAACCAAGAAGTGCCTTTGTGTTTTTCTGTCATATTGGTACTAAGATAAAAAAAATAAAAGGAATCGCGCAACACTCACACCCACATGCACGCAGTTAAGGAACGTAAGAAATCCTACCAACAATGGTAGGTAGAGAGATAACAAAATGGTAAAAGGAAAGAGAAAGAAAAGAATATACCAGCAAACGTAATTAGGGCTACCTTACCAGGATGAAAATGGAGAGTGGGTTACCAATGATGGTAATGAAAGTATACAGAGAGGTAATGGGGTAGATAAAATTCACACACTCAAAGTTATGAGACAAAAACAGTAATAAAAAGAAATTGCAATAAAATTAAAAATAATAATAATGAGAGAATCTTATAAAGAAATCACTTAGAAACAAGTAAAAATGTTTTAACTTTGCTGGAGAGTAATGGCTGATGCGTCTTGCTGACAGAGCAGCAAACGAGATCTGAGGTAATGAGGAGAGGGGCATTGTGGGTACAGTCTTAGCTCGAGAATTTTTTGGCTGGCGAGAGCTGTATAGCAGCAGAGCTGCTGCCGAGGATCAGAACAGAGTCCCATTCATCAAGAATGAAAGAAGATTGACAACAGATTAAAGATATTTCTTGTTAAAAAATATATAAGAAATGACACTTCACATGATTTATTAAACAATGCCTCTCAATTATACTTCATTATAAGGAATGTTACTCATTTTGAGCCTTAAGTCCAGGTCCCTTGAAGTTCCACACTGAAAGCATCAGTCACAGTGTTAAAATAATTTTAACATATATTCACTGTAAACAGTACTGAATCATATTAATGAATAAAAAATAACATCACACACAAAAAATAACTTGTAAGTATAAACTAGCTGAAGTAATTAGTAAGCTGTTCTGCCCTACTGATAGTGGGGAAGGAGAGTGGAGCTGCAGCCCTGTAAACATAATATACTTAAGCCACCAGAGAATTCCTGAAATGCATAGCAAAGAATTCCCCTATCTTCTACAATAAAACTATAAAACACAAAATACTTGACTGATATTCATGGTAAAGAGTACCGAATCATAATAAATGAGCAGAATAACAACAGTTTTTGCCATTATGTGAGCTCCTAGAAGAAGTTATTAGTGAGCTTTTCTGCCTTCCTACAGAAAGTGCAAACATAAAGCAAGCTGCTAGAATTCTCCAACCTAAAACATATGCTAAACAGCCAGACTCCCCTCACCAATGCACAGCAAAAAAAAACTCCACTACCCTCTACAACACAAACTATAAAAATACACAAAAGGTTGCCTATTTCTTCCCACTGCTGTAGCAAAAAATGCATTAAAAATTAGGCTGTAGCCAAAGGTACAACACTAACAGATATGCTTCCCCTGAGAATAAATTGCAGATCCTTTTTAGAGTACTGGCTTACACACTATACTGTATTCTCCACTCTCCACTGATCTTCCGTTCCATATCCATGATCCTTATCTTCTTGCATGTAGCATAAAGTTGAACTGCTGCAGTCTCAAAAAAGTTTGCTGGCCGCTGAGCTAATCCATGCCAGGTCCTCCTGAATATATATCTTGCTGCCCCCCTAAAGAAAAAGCCACTGTTGCCTTCTTCAGTGATGAATTTCGGACCGTTGTCAAATCCATAAAGTAAAGTAATCTGTGCTCCACAACACCCTTATTTTTTTAAATGCATTGAAAAGGTGTGAAAATTGTAACTCAGAAGTTGTTCACTAATTGGTCATGTTTCAACTTCTCTTGGTTTGCCTTGAATCAGAAGTCAAACCCCTTGATTGGGTCATATTACCTATATGCTGAGTGGCTATTTTTGTGGTTTAAGAGACAATTAGAATTCACAAAGTGGAGACAATGCTCTTAATGGGGAACTGTGTGAGCACTGTGCCTTAAATGTTGCATATTCCTTCTTTATTATTTAGCATTTTTCTTGTGTGTGCAATGAAACATTTTACATTTAAGCCATACTACAGCGTTTACCTGAACTGGTGGATAATAGTAATTTGGGAGTACCAATGCATAATTAAAATATTCTACAGTGTGCAGCCATAAGAATTAATTTACTACATTATAAAGAGCAATAGAAATAACCTATGTTCATTGGCTGGTAACATGACACAATCTAATTTTAAGTATCTGGACAAGAGGTTTGGACTGTTAACACAAACAGGAAAGGCAAAAATCTAGACATTCTGTGAAAATCTGGAGAGCTGAGAGGTATGCTTCTGGGGCATTAATAAAACTTCAGCAAGTTATGCTTTAGTTATGGATTTAGTTCAATGTGGTTGGGACCCTGAGGCTTACATAGTTTTATTTGATTGAATAAGTATAATTTGTTTACCACACTGAAAAACTGAAGGTGTGATGGTACACCACAATTACAAAACTGCAAAGCTCTGAATACCAGTTGAGAAATAGTCCCTCCCTCACATGCAGAATGAATGGTTCAAGGTAAAAGGGAAAAGAATATTCCTCCTTGACGGTGAATTGCAGTTTACTATGCTTTTCAAGAAGGATTACTTCAACTTTTGAAACTACTATCTTAATGAAAATGGTGCACTAACATTTTTGCTTGAATTAAAAAAAATGTTGATTTGCAGAAATCTCATTATAAGCTCATATCTAAGGGGACAAAACAGAAACTACATTCTCCAATGAAAAACTAAAATTACCCCCTGTAAAAAAAAAAAAAAAAAAAAACACAAGGTGCTCTGTATCCAATGATTAAGTGATACATCCCTAAAAATAGTAAGAACTGAGGTAGTGTGGGACTGTGCAAAATGACTTCTCAAATACAAAGTAACATTCTGCATTAACATCTGTGTTGACTTCAGCCACGTATGTCTAAAAATTCTAGCTATTACTATGTCATAATACTTTTAGCATATAACCTGAAAGCAAAACATCAAACAATAAGACACTTTTTTTCAGATATGGTTTGCAAAATATAATAAACTTATGACTTATGAACCATTGGAAAACAGATGAAAGTAAAACATACTGATCTTTTCATCTAAATGGACAATTGGAGTAAAATGTTTTCATGAACAAGGGAAGAATACATTTGATTATATTTTTCTTTTCTTTATTTGAACATTCATAAAGAATTGGTTAAATCAAGAAAAAATATGCATTTTTAGATCATAAATGTTACTTTATTCTGAAAATTCTTGGTTCTTCAATTTTGTTTCTTACATGAGACTGGAACCTGATACAGTGCAATATTAACGTACCAAACATTCACACAATGGAATGAAGTCACAATGATTACTCATCACATCAGACTTTAAATATGATATGTATTTCTCCTTAATGGGTACAGTACATCACATAAACGTCACAGAATTAAAAAAAAAAATGTACTGGAATATAAAATAAAGAATGACTGATCCTAGGGATCTCAGCAGCATACTGCGAGTTTATTTTCTCTGTCCATTTGTGGTCAATAATTATAGATTAAAATTCTTTATTATATGATGGAAACTAATCATTTTTCTTCTCCTCTATGGGTTTGTCATTTTCTGGTAGTGTTCTGTTTTCTGACGGAGTGTTATTTTGTGCTGTCTGTGCCAAATGACTCTCTCCACTGATTCCAAACTCATTAACTCGTGTTGGGTCCACCCGATAGATCCAGCGTTGGTATAAGTAAATGAAAAATACTACATCTGTTTGGGACAAAAATAAGGTCAAATGTTAAAAAGCTACAACTCACAGACATCTGTGCAGCAGATATTAGTGCTTATATACACATAAATTACAATCAATATTGAATGTAACATTCATTCTATCACCCTCACAATGCACCAGGCCACACATCTCCTCTGCCTCATGTTACTAAACTGATTTAATAGCTTTTAAGTCTTCAGTGTCTTTTACTCGTTGATTAAGTTATTCCACTCTCCTGTTACTCTGTAATTAAATTAGATTTTTAAGCAAATCATGAATTTGATCTTAAAACATTTTCTCAGTGACTTGTTACATTTATTCTCTGCAGCTCTTTGTAAGTACATGCTCTGTACATGCTAAAAGTAGCCTAGGTTCGACCACCATATTCTGTGTCCTTATTCTTTCTATTTAACACACTTTCTCATATCTGCCAAACACATCAATTCTCTACTCACCATAATACAGGCACTCCCCTATTTATATACTGTATCTGATTTCCTCATTATTTAGCCAATCTGCTGAACATCACACTAAAATTTATAATATATATATATATATATATATATATATATATATATATATATATACACACACACACACACACACACACACACACATATATATATATATATATATATATATATATATATACACACATACACACACACACACACACACACACCAGCTTTGTTCAGCAACTGCTGGGCATCAAAGCACCACACCCATTCATTTCCCAATACAAGCCAGGTAGTGATCAGAGGGGTTTACTACACTCCTTACCATTTCCTGTACATGCCTGATGACAGAGCTGTAGAAAAGGAATTCTATGCCTCAGGCAGCACTCATCTGGTGCCCTATCCCCACCAAATATTTAAAGAAAAAATGTGACACTTTACAAATTACCTGTTAAACAGCTGTAATAAGAATTACTTTAGAGACAACTTGTAAACTCTCACTGTTCTGTTTTATTTTTAAAGGTAGTTTAACAACATTAAGAAAGGGACAGTTAAGTGAGTGCAGTCTTCCTTAACTGACAAATTATAATCTGCCAACTTTATTTAATGCTTGCTAACTGCTTAGAAGCTGGAGGCCCAAAGCAGGTGTCCTGTTTGCCCTACACCCCCCCCCCCCGATACAACACTGACACAATGGGGCAGTGTTTGGGCTTTACCACCTAAATCGTGAGCGACACTGCCTCCATAAATTCTGACTGTTTTGTCAGGTAGATGCCTCCTTCCCAACTCTAGGCTCCACCAGAGATGGCAGACTTAGCAAGTGTCCTGGGACACAGTCACAACCTAGATCCCCCTGACCCTGTGAGACATGCGAACAAGCTCTACCTCATCAATCCTTTCCCTCTCATCCAACTCACCCAGTGTATCTAGTCAAATTATACAGCTGCCACATCTACTGGAAAATTAAAAAGTTAGTGTTGTGAAGCAGGATAAAATGAATGCCAAAAATATACAAACTAATTTGTACAAGATTTGTCTTTCCTTAACTGTTTTTCTAACATTTCTGCTATGAAGTGATCCATCAGCATCTTTTTATTTTTATTTCCTGTCTTCTCAATCAAACTATCAAATCTGCATAGTACTGACTGCTATAAAAGTTACCTACAAACTGTAGGTTCATAGGTTCATACTAGGCTATCTGCCCTAGGACATTTATAAGCCTAGCCAGAGTGTATTTGGCTTTCGCCACCCATTTTAAATTAATTTTGCTATGCCCTTTTTCGAGGTTAGTATACTGTGCCTCTGTCTAAGAGTGACACAGAAGTGATACCCAGGGTAAACCTACGATCTCCCATCCACTCATCAAGATTCCTCTTGAAGACTGTCAATGAGGGACTCTGCCTAAACTGGACTGGGATTTTATTCCAGAGTGAAGGGAGCCTCTGGATTATGAATCTGTCCCTCCAGCATGTTCTATTTATTTCAGTGCTGAGGTTCAAGTCTCTTGAGCGCGTAGCTCGATGGGATTTGGATGTTCTGAGGTGCAGCATGTCCATTAATCCCGGGTTGGACATGGCTTTATACGTACGCTTTACATCGCCTCTGAGCAGGCGGTATGTCACTGAGTAGAGCTGGAGTTTCTTTAACCGGGCAGCATATGGTATCTGTTTGAACCCTTTGATCCTCTTGGTGAGGTACTTTTGGGGTCTTTCCAGTTGCTGCAGGTGTCTGGTAAGGTACATCCCAAAAGGGGCATTGTACTCAATTATGGGCCTCATGAGGGATGAGTAAAGAGGCACGACAACCTCCCCTGATCTAGATGTGAATCCCTTCATGATTAGGTGGGCTATATAAAATGTTTTTCTAACCACTTTGGCCACGTGGTTGTCAAATGAGAGAATGCTATCAACTTGGGTCCCCAGGTCCCTAATTACTTCTTCTGTACTTAATGGATTACCACCTATGTGGTAATTTGTGGGCACTTTGTTTTTGCCAAAAGGGATTACTATACACTTTTTGGCGTTTAGCTTGAGGCCATGGCTCTGGCACCAGTTGTCTGTTTCTATGAGGCCCTTTTGGAGGATGCTTGTGTCGGCTGGAGAGTCTATTATGGCGCCCAGTTTGCAGTCATCTGCGAACTTGGTCAGCCACAGTCCTTCCGTGTTGGGCTGTACTTCCGAGAAATATATACTGAACAAGAGAGGTCCCAGGACTGAGCCTTGTGGGATGCCACTTGTAATTGGTTTGGAGTCTGACATGGCTCCAGCAATTCTAACCATGTCGGTTCTGTCCTTGAGCCAGTTTGCAACCCATCTAGTGACATAGGGGTTTATATTTAAGCTGGTGAGCTTATCTATAATGCCCGAGTGGGGTATTGTATCGAAGGCTTTTGCGAGGTCCAGGTAGGCTGTGTGGACCACCTTTCCCTAGTCAATGGCCTTGGTGACTGTTTCAAAGAAATTGACCAGGTTTAAGAGGCAGGATCTGCCCTTAACAAAGCCAAACTGGGTAGGATCCAGTGTCTGTAGGTCCCCAATATCTTTATTTATGAGGTCCATGATGATCATTTCCATAGCTTTGCAGACCAAGCTAGTCAGGCTTATGGGGCGATAGTTTCCAGGATCCGTTGAGGCACCACCTTTGTGGAGAGGGACCACTGTTGCTGTACGCCACTCTTTGGGTACATATCCTGTAGTAAGGCTGAGACTGAACAGCAGTTTTATGTTTGGGTTTAGCTCTTCTTGGAGTTCATGTAGGACGCAGCCCGGGACACTGTCTGGTCCCATTGATGCTGTGTTTTTTGATTTGGAGAGGGCGGCTCTTACCTGAGCATCTGAGATGTCAGGGGGGCAGCACTCTGCTGGGATAGATATTTGCCCTTTTGGTGGAGAGGGGGGGAGGAGTTTGCGCTGAACCTGTCAGCTAGGGTGTTGGCAATGTCTGTGGGTTCAGTGTATTTTTTGTCATTTTGGACTAATTCTGAGCATATCTGGGAATTCCCATCCAGGTTCCTAACATAACTAAAGAAAGCCTTGTGATTATCCTTAGTGTCCTGTGCAATTTTTCTCTCAAAGCTGGCCTTAGACGATTTTATGAGTAGCCTTCCCTTTTTGGGATTTTGCTCTATCATGTAGTAGCTTCCTCCTTCTATTGTATAGTTTGTTTATGGCTGGGGTCTGCCTTTGGAGGATTGGGTCTTGGTTTTATTTGGGATTGCATGATCCATGCATTCCTGAAGGTGTTCATAGAATGCGTTTATAAAGGATTCTGTGGTCTGGGCCATATTTTCCACAGGCCCGGGGGCTTTGAAGGATTCCACCTCGGTTTTGAGGAGTGTGAAATTTGCTTTAGAGAAGTTTTTCACTGTGGTTTTCTGGGCAGGGGGTGGGGTCAGGATGTGAATATCCAGTGAGATTAGTTTATGGTCTGATCTTACCAGTGAGGGATACACTTCTGGTCTGGAGCATAGAGTCCCCATGTTGGTGATGATCAGGTCCAGTATGTTTTCCCCTCTTGTGGGAGTGGTAACAAGTTGTTCCATAGCATTTGAGTTTATAAATTCTAGGAACCTTTGGGCTAGGGTGTTGGAGCTAGAGTAATGCTCCCAGTCTATGTTTGGGTAGTTGAAGTCGCCCAATATAATGGTGTTTGGAGAGACCTTCATATTTTCCAGTGTTCTCAGGAAGGCCGAGTGGAGTTCCTGGGTTTGGGAGGGTGGTCTGTAGCAGGCTATAAACTGGAAGGCAGTTTTACCCACTGTTAGTTGCACATGGATAATCTGTGATGCTTCGTGCTGTGCCACCAACCTGGAGGTGTGGGTATCTTTGACGAATATTGATACTCCCCCTCCTTTTGTGGTACGGTCCAAGTTTTGGGGCCGAAAAGCATGATATGAGGTATAACCTGGTAGTGCTGGGGTGCTCTCGGGAGCCTTGAACCAGGTTTCTGTTACTGCACAGATATAGATGTTCTCCATGCTAAGGAGAGTTTCGAGTGCATGCATCTTGAGGTTTAGACTTCTGGCGTTGAGTAGCATTACTCTTAGTTTCTTATCCCTTGTGATACCTATGGAGGTGGGTTTGTCTTTTGAGCCTTACCTAAAAAAGGCACTATGGGGGTAGCAAGAGTCTTTGCCTATATCCGAAAGCCCAAGGGTGACAGGTGCAAGCCGTCCCCAGCGAAGCATCGTGGCTTGTCGAGCATGTCATCCCAGGTTGACAGGCATTGGATCCCCTTTGAATGACACCAATACTTAAGCCAATTGTTGAAATTGATCATCTTGTCTTCATATTGTGGCATCATTCTTGGTGAGGGTTAGATGCTACTCAAGGTCAGGGTCATACCGGCCTGGGCTACATGCTCAGAGAGCTCCTCTATGTCTCTTTTCATGTAGTCCAGGGACGTACGTCTCAGGTCATTCACACCAGCATGGACAATGACGGAGTCATATTTGTACTTGCCTTGGAGTGACCTGAGTGCTTGTGTTATGTGGCAGATCCTATAGCCCGACAGGCAGCTCACCGTGACCTTCTCCTTGTTCAGCCTGGTGAGCGGGACGTCAGTGTGCCTGACGATAGAGTCACCTATTACAAGTGCATCAGGTGTGTTGTTTAGTCTTAAGGGCTGTGACTGTTCGGCACACTGGCTTTGCGAGCTATGTGTTGCATGTGTTTTGTTTTGGGGTAGCGGTTGCTTGGGTGTCTGCTTTGGAGGTCACTGCTGCTTAGGCAGATTTTTATTTAGAGCCTCCGAGTATGTTTTTGTGTGTTTATGTGCTTGGTTTGCTGTCGTGGTAGGTCTATGTTTGACTGGAATTGTAGTGAGTGTGGTTTCCTTCTCCTCCTGGCTGGTTACGCCAGTACTGAGTTGAGAGAACTTAGCCTCCAGTTTGGCTATATGGTTGCATCTCTCACATGTGTTGGAATTTGTTGGGAGGAGGAGAAGGTTGTCTGTGTACACGAGGCAGTTGTAACATTGCCTCAAGATTCCCAGATTCACCAGCTGGACCGGAGAGGAGATTGACAACTGACCTTTGGTCATGCTAGAATAGTGTTGGGAATTCCTTTATAATTGAAAAAAAGGGCCAATGGGGAACAAGGTACTCAAGGAGAGTTTGTGAGGGTGTAGTGCTTTTAATTTTTTAGTGCTGACTTAGTGAGCAAGTGCCAGGTAACTTAAATGCAATGTGTTACAGGTAACGTAAATGCAAAAACGACAAACAGTAACTTTCTTTCA
The DNA here is from genome assembly GCF_019279795.1 of Protopterus annectens. Classification (NCBI taxonomy): domain Eukaryota; kingdom Metazoa; phylum Chordata; order Ceratodontiformes; family Protopteridae; genus Protopterus; species Protopterus annectens. Next base: position 3,253,435 of record NC_056725.1, read on the forward strand.
AGTGAAACAAGGAAATAAGTACAGTAAGCAATGCAGATATCACTAGGGATCCACAGAAGCGCTGAAAAGCCGCGTTTCAGGGAAATAACAAGCAAACAAACAACTACAAACAAAGCTAGATTCAGCAGGCCTTGATCTAGTCTATGCTACAGCAAACAAGGTGTACCAATTTCAGTAAGAAGCAGTTCAAATATGCAGGCACTATAAGCCTTTAACCAAAAATTCCCAGCTCAGAAGGGCAGCGTCCAGCCTCTCCTCCCACAAGAGTGCAGACCACGAACCCTCTTAATGTAAAATAACTGGCCTGAAGCCCAAGTGCTTAAACCAGAATTAATACACTTTTAGAATAACAGACACTGAGCCCTCAATCAGCAGTTCCCAACTTAGAAGGATGTAAGCTACCTGTTCTGCCACTACAGTGCAGACCACAAACCTTCTTAATGTAAAACAACTGGTCTGAAGCCCTAGTGCTTAAACTAAAAGGCTTAGAATGAGTTACACCAAGCAGTAATAATTAATTTAAGATGACGCAAAAGCAAAATAAAGTAGGAAGAAACACAAATACAGTAAAAGCAGATACAATTTTTTTTCCAGTGGAAAGAGAGAAAGGAAAGAGAGAAAGGAGTAGCAGAAACTAAGCTGATTGGCCTTCTCAAATGTTCTCCCTGTACTGGGTAGAATGATGTAATGACACTGGACTGGGAGGAGGGTCCCAGATCAAATTTACACTAGGGGCGGGCAACTGCAAAGCCACCAACTATAAAAACACTATACCAACAGGGAGGGTGGGAAACAAACTGCAGAAATGTTTCTCACAGCTGAAAAGCAGTAGTGAGCCTTTAAATGAAAGTTTTAAACAGCTAAAGGAGCCTCTAGAAAAAAAGAGTTTAACTGCAACAAGTTATCAGAAACAAACAACCCAACAGATGCTTAATAAAGTGGACAATTTCCAGTTAATACCTCACACACAGTGAAACTAGCTAGAAAATACACAGTACACAAAGTGTTATAAATAACAAAGAACTAAAGAACAAAATAAACAAAAAAACAGGATACTTAATGTTATATATTATAGATCCGAGTTTCCTCAGTGTCCTTCCTTCGATCAGTTCAGTGTGAAATGGCAGAACACTCACAACTGAACTTCTTAGGTAACAGAAAGTTGAAACCTGAGACAGCTTTTAAGAAAGAAATCTCAAAAGAACCAATAAGGTGCTTAGTCTAAGCTGTAGTCCAGGTGACCTCAGTCAGCCAATGACCTCAAACAATTCTCTCTCACTGAAATGACTGATGGCTTTGGCTAAACCAAGATGTCCCTGAATATGTGCTCAGACACACAGCCTCCACAAACACTAGGCCCAAATACAAGACTTGAATATGGAAATGCTACACATATCCCCACTACTTAGAACAAACTGCAGAAATGTTTCTCACAGCTGAAAAGCAGCAGTGAGCCTTTAAATTAAAGTTTTAAACAGCTAAAGGAGCCTCTAGAAAAACAAGAGTTTAACTGCAACAAGTTATCAGAAACAAACAACCCAACAGATGCTTAATAAAAGTGGACAATTTCCAGTTAATACCTCACACACAGTGAAACTAGTTAGAAAAATACACAGTACACAAGAGATAAAGAACAAAATAAACAAAAAACAGGATACTTAATGTTATATATTATAGCTCAGAGTTTCCTCAGTGTCCTTCCTTCGATCAGTTCAGTGTGAAATGGCAGAACACTCACAACTGAACTTCTTAGGTAACAGAAAGTTGAAACCTGAAGACAGCTTTTAAGAAAGAAATCTCAGAAGAACCAGTGAGGTGCTTAGTCTAAGCTGTAGTCCAGGTGACCTCAGTCAGCCAATGGCCTCAAACAATTCTCTCTCACTGAAATGCCTGATGGCTTTGGCTAAAAGTAGAGTTTTGTACCTACCATAAATGTAGATGTTCGAGTGCTAATACAGCTGCAGTCATAACAGATGGGTTTTCCTGCCATCAGGCGGGTCCTCGGTTGGCCGAATTCCAAAGTCTAGGTCCGGCGTTGGTGGTCATCGCTTCTTCCCTGACGTCAGTGCGACAGGGGTATAAAAGAACCAGCCGACGCCATTTTCTTCAGTTTTTCTTGCCCCAGATGTCAGGTGCCCCCAGAAGGAAGGCAAAACATAAACTTATGTAATAATGCAATGTAATATAATCAAAAAACAGTAGTTTGCAAGCAAATACACCATAAAAGAATACCCCAATCAGGTTGTATGAGGAGGTGTTTGTCATAAGGCCTGTCCCAAGAGGGGATGGAGGGAGGGAAACCTGGACTGCAGCTGTATTAGCACTCGAACATCTACATTTATGGTAGGTACAAAACTGTACTTTGTTCATCGTGCATACAGCTACAGTCATAACAGATGGGTAGAATCCCAAAGCTAAAAAGGGGTGGCAGGCACTAAGTGGAACTAGGAGGAGCAAGGATGCCCTGCAAGACTGCTGTGGCAAAGCCCGCTCTAGATTTAGAGTATAGTGGAAGGTGATGGTGCTTGGAGAAAGTGTGCACAGAACTCCAAGTGGCTGCTTCCAAAATATCCTTGGTAGGAACCCCCCTGAGGAAAGCTGCAGAGGTAGCTGTGGCCCTTGTGGAGTGAGATCCGATGCTTGTAGGTACAGTTTTTCCATGAAATGAGTAACAAAAGCCTATGCAGTGGGCTATCCATTTTGAGATTGTCTGTTTGGAAATAGCCTTTCCTTGAGCACCTGTAGCATAGGACACAAAGAGTTGCTCTGATTTTCTGAATGGCTTTGTCCTGTCCAAATAATAACGAAGTTGTCTGTGAATGTCCAAGGAATGTAGTAGTCTTTCCCCTTTGTTTTGTGGGTTAGGATAAAAGGTAGGTAAGTGGATAGTCTGATTCAAGGCTACACTAGATACTACCTTTGGCATAAAGGAAGGGTTGGTTCGTAAGGAAACTCTGTCCTGATGGAAAATGATGAAAGGTTGCACAGCCATGAGGGTTTGTAGTTCCGAAACCCTGCGTGCTGAGGTGATAGCCAGAAGGAAGGCTGTTTTCCATGACAAATATTGCAGTTCTGTTGAAGCAGCTGGCTCAAATGGAGGCAGGGTCAGTTTTTCTAAAATGAAGTTGATGTCCCAAGCAGGTACTGGTGGCTTCCTTGGGGGTTTTATATTCTTAGCCCCTCTGAGGAACTGTCTTAAGAGAGGATGAGAGAATAAAGGAGGATCAGTGTTGAATTGTGCAGAAATGGCTGAAGCATGGATCTTGATGGAGGAGAAGGAAAGTCCACTGTTTAACATCTCAGCTAGGTACTGTAATATTTGAGGTAAATTTAGTACCCAATGATTCTGGCCCTTTTTCTGATTCCAGGCACAAAACCGTTTCCATTTGGCAGAGTAGGCTTTTCTAGTAGAAGGTCTTCTGGCCTCCAAGATGACATCCTGCACCTCCTTGGAGAGGAGGGTCTGTTGGGAAATCAAGGAATCCTCCATGCGGCTAGATTGAGGGTTTTCAGCTGACTGTGAAGAGTTTTGAAGTTGTGCTGGGTCAACAGAAGAGGCACTAGAGGCAGGATCCATGGTGGGGAATGCGTCAGGCTCCTCAGGAGTGGATACCAGTGTTGTCTTGGCCAGTCTGGAGCAATGAGAATCATCTTTGGCCTCTCTGCTCTGGCTTTTAATAGAACTTTGGGCAGCAGAGGAAGAGGTGGAAAGGCATAAACTGTCAATGTTGTCCAATTGAAAGAAAGTACGTCCACTTTCCAGGCCTGTGGATGATAGGTCCTTGAGCAAAATTTTTTCAGTTGGTAATTTCTGTGGGTAGTAGAGAGATCTATGTCTGGCCGTCCCCATGCCTGAATTATCTTTGCGAAAACTTGAGGATGCAACTTCCATTCGTGTGGATCTGTCATATTTCTGCTTAGGTTGTCTGCCAGCGTGTTTTCCCTCCCTGGCAGGAATTGTGCTTGAAGTTGGATTTGCAATTCCAGAGCCGTGTTCCAAAGGGACATGGCTAGTCTGCACAGGGGGTATGAATGAGTTCCTCCCTGTTTGTTTATGTACCACATCACTGTGGTGTTGTCTGTCCTTATCAATAACTGGCCTGGATGCAGTAAGTCTTTGAAGGCCATAATAGCATTTTGTACTGCTAGCATTTCCTTTTGATTGATGTGTAGGTGCTTTTCTTTTCGGGACCATTTGCCCTGAATGCACTGATCTGCCATGTGCGCCCCCCAGGCGTAGTCCGAGGCATCTGTTGTGATGATTTGATTTGCTTGAGGCATGCAGAAGGGGAGACCTATGTTTCTTTGGCATGCTTGAGCCCACCACAGAAATTCCTTTTGAAGACATGGAATGAGTGGTATAATTGTTTCTGAACTGTGGCTGTGTTGAGACCATAAGTTTTTTAGGTACCATTGATGTTTCCTCATATGCAGCTTTGCACATGGGATCAGCAGGATGCAAGATGCCATGAATCCCAGAGCCTGCAGGACTTTCCTTGCAATCAGCCTGGTGAAGGTTGCCATTTTTCTGAAGTACTGAGATAGTTTCCCTTGCTTCTCTGGAGTAAGGTAGGCCATCTGGGTGTTTGCATTCAAGCTGGCACCCAGGAAAATTATTGCTTGAGAGGGTATTAGTTTTGATTTCTTTTTGTTGACTGTGTATCCCAGAAAGTTCAACTACTTTATTACAAACGCCAGGTGTTTCAGAAGTATGTGCTTGCTGTCCGCTTGGATCAGGCAGTCGTCCAGATATGGGTATATTTGTATCCCTTGAAGTCTGCAGAAGGCAATTACTGATGCCAAGCATTTCGTAAACACTCTGGGCGCAGTAGATAAGCCAAAGGGCAATGCAGAGAATTGATAATGGGTTGAACCTGCAAGAAATCTGAGGTATCTTCTGCAATCTTGTCTGATAGGGACATGCAGGTATGCCTCCTTGAGGTCCAATGTTACCAGCCAAGACTCCTTGCCCAGCATGGGAAGAAGCTGCTGTAATGTGAGCATCTTGAATTTTGGTACGAGTAAATATGTGTTTAGGATGGATAGGTCCAAAATAGGTCTCCAATCTTTGTCCTTCCTTGGTACCAGGGATAGTCTGGAATAAAAACCTTGACCCTGTTCTTTTGCAGGTACCTCTTGAATAGCTTTCATGTCCATGAGAACTGAAATTTGTTTTTGTGCCTCTGCCCTTTGATTTTGTGGCAGGTTTGGCATGCCTCTCATTTTTGGAAGGGTGTGAAAGTGGAATCTGTAGCCTCTGTCTATAATGTCCAGGATCCATTTGTCTTTTGTGACAATATGCCAATTTTTTGAAAATAATGCCAGTTTTCCGCCTAAAGGTGCTGCCATTAAAGCTTTGCTTGGCATGCAAAGTGGAAAGTCATTGTGTCTGCTTTCTGAATGGCTGTGATCTATCCTCTCCACCTTTTGGTGTAGGTGCTTGCCATTGTCTGGCTCTAAATGATCCTTGAGATTGCCCTCTACCCCTCGGGCGCCTGTATCTACCTCTTTGAGGTCTGTCCGTGGCTGGAAGGGACCAATTTTTTGAAGGCCAGTTTCTGCTGAAACGTGGAGGTTGTACCTGTAGGAAATCCATCACTGTTTGCATTGATCTTGCCTTTTCCTCCATTTTCTTTAATACCTCCTCAGCTTTAACACCAAACAATACATCTTTTTGAAGAGGTGCATCTAGTAATTTAGCTTTGACATGATCTGGTAAGATTTGCTCTTTGAGCCAAGCATGTCTACGTATGACAGACCCTGCAACAGCAGCTCTACATGAGGCCTCTAAAGCATCAAAACCACATTGCAAGGTATGTTTACCCACTTGCTCTGCACTATGCAACAAATCCTGCAACTCCTTCAAGTCTGGTTGTTCAGGTTGTGTCATTTTGCTTTTCAACTGAGAACAGAAACTGTTGATACTTTAACATATGGAACTGACAGTTTAATGCCCTCATGGTTAAAGTGGCAGAGGTGTATACCTTTTTCCCCCACCTTTCTAAAGCTCTGGAATCTCTCTCTGAAGGTAATGGGTTTTTGGCAGTAGAGGCCTTAATTCCCTTGGGACCCTGTGAAATAGTTTCTGGGTCAGCAGCATGGCTTTTGTATAGGAATTGTTGTGAATCAGGAACCCGGTAATACCTGTCAAGTTTAACAGGAGCTGGAGGTAAAGAATCTGGGTTAAGGCTGGCCTCTGTGTACACATCATCTAATATGTCCAAGACAGGAGGGATTAGCCAGAGGCCTGTGCTGAGGAAGCAAGAGAAAATCCCTGAGCCTTTTCTTGGAATCTGAGTAATCTTGGCCTTCCCAGTGAAAGTGTTCCCTCAAGGTATGTAAGGTTTCCCCAAACGAATAGTCCTCAGGGGGGGGGGGGGAGACAGAGGGAATGGACTCCTCAGCATCACAATCTTCAAAAGGGGAATATGAATATTCCTGGTCCTCAGAATGTTCTGAGGTAATAGAGGCTTGGTCTGAGGAAGGGTAGTCTTCCTCCAATCTAGGCCTTTTGTCCAAGGGGGCTTGAGAACCCCTGATAAGAGTAATCAAATCCTCAGCCATTTTGAGCATCTGTTTTTTAGGCATGGGGCCTTGAGAGGGGCTCTGTGGAGCTTGTCTTTTAGTTTTCATGGCTGCTTTAGATTTTGTGAAAGCCTTAATGGAAAAAGAGGAAGGCCTGAAGACACCTTGAGAGGTGGCAGGCCTGTCTAAACTCTGAGTTTCCCCGCCAAGAGTGGCGTCAGTATCTGTAGTCGGAGTGGGGGCCGAGGAGCCTGCGACCTCGGGCACAGAAGACACCGCTAAAGAAGTGTCATCGGTACTCAGGTGCTGCGTAGGCGCCTCGCTGAGAACCGGAGCACCTGTAGCCGGCTTTAGCGTGGTGTCGGTAGAAGTCGCGGACCTCGTATGTCGGTCCTTATCTTTGCGTCTTTTACTCAAAACTGGAGTCGGAGTATCCGATGACATAATGTAATTAACTTTTTTACCAAAATAGTGTTGGGCGAACTCCACCCGACGCTTAATAGTGCGTTTGTTGAATCTAGCACAAAAACGACAGGCTGAGACGTCGTGGTCTGGGCCTAAGCAAGGAATGCAGAAGGAATGGAAATCCTTATGCGGTATTTGCTTCCCACATGAAATGCAATTATTAACTTTGTCTGACATCGGTCTGAGGCAAGAAAAGTTTCCCCAACGGGGTACTTCGCTTTCAAGAAGACTTCGGCTGAAAAATTTTCGTAAATCTCAGGAGCTGGCCGACCGACACTTGCGAACTGTTTCTGCTTCGGGCACCGCGCGGCAAGAAAGACTGAAGAAAATGGCGTCGTCTGGTTCTTTTATACCCCTGCCGCACTGATGTCAGGGAAGAAGCGACGACAACAGACGCCGGACCTAGACTTTGGAATTCGGCCGACCGAGGACCTGCCTGATGGCAGGAAAACCCATCTGTTATGACTGCAGCTGTATGCATGATGAACATCCAAGATGTCCCTGAATATGTGCTCAGACACACAGCCTCCACAAACACTAGGCCCAAATACAAGCCTGAATATGGAAATGCTACAAATATCCCCACTACTTAGAACAAACTGCAGAAATGTTTCTCACAGCTGAAAAGCAGCAGTGAGCCTTTAAATTAAAGTTTTAAACAGCTAAAGGAGCCTCTAGAAAAAAGAGTTTAACTGCAACAAGTTATCAGAAACAAACAACCCAACAGATGCTTAATAAAAGTGGACAATTCCCAATTAATACCTCACACACAGTGAAACTATCTAGAAAAATACACAGTACATAAAGTGCTATAAATAACAAAGAAATAAAGAACAAAACAAAAAACAGGATACTTAATGTTATATATTATAGCTCCGAGTTTCCTCAGTGTCCTTCCTTCGATCAGTTCAGTGTGAAAATCACAATCTCTCTGTAATCTCAAAGGTTCAATGGGAAGATGCTTTGCTATGTCATGTCCTTGGGTCTCTGCTATTTTTAGTATCTGCAAGTGCTATTAACACTATCAATCATTTATTAGGACGTTACTTGTGAAACACAAACAGTGGTAGCACCCAACTCTAATCACAATCACTCACTGCACTAAGCTCAACCTGCTTTATAAAAAATATTTTACTTCCTATTCTGGCTACATCCCTCAGTTCCCAAGTGGAAACAAAACCAAATCTATGGCACTCTTTCTCCTCAAAGTTAATCTTACTACCAAGTATTATACATTTAAATATTTTAGATAACATGAAACTGTTTAGTCAATAAAATATTTTGAGCACACTTAAGGAAATTAAACTAGATAAATACTTCCACAACATCTCAAACATAAATAAATCTCTGGTAATTTTACATGCATCAAAACTGTATCTTATTTCAACTGTGAGGCTCTCCTGAGATTCCCAAGTCTTCCTTCCAAAACTCCTCTTTGGTCAATCAACATTTAATAACCTTTCAATACATATATTTAACACACTCATAAGTCTTAGCATAAAACAGCCAGTTTTACTTAAAATTTACCTTTCTACACAGCAGTGATCAGGATTAACATTATCCCACCATAACCAAGTACATAAAACACCTTTCCTTACTCTCATTAAGTAACAAAATAGCCATTAAAAAAATAAAGTAGTTGTGTACCTACCATAACGTTCCATCCGTGTTGTTGATCTTCATTTATCCTTGACATGTGGGTTTGGTGCCGAGCATTGGAACAGACTCTGCTGTTACTACAGCTCGCGAGAACCAAAAACTCTCAAGCTTAAGTCCTATCCAGAACGCTCCTCTCCAATTTATGTCAGATCGAGTTTGCAGATAAACATGCCAGAAAATAATCCTAATTGCACTACAGTGGAGACCTTACCTAAAATGTACAACTAGGACCAGATTTCATCCCAATATGAGGTCTGAATGGGAAGGGGGATGGAGGGTGGGGAGTCGAAGATAAATGAAGACTGACAACACAGATGGAATGTTATGGTAAGTACATAGCTTTTTTATCTGATGTTGTCAATCTTCATCTATTCCTTGGCATGTGGGACAGAGTCCCCAGCTACCTTATAACTTGTGAGAAATTATGGAAGGATATTTCTGAGCACCATAGAGACCAAATCCAATTTGGAATGAGTAATAAAGGTATGTGGGGAAGCCCATGTCGCAGCTGCACAATTATCATCAAAGGAAGCCTTAGAATGAAAAACTGCTGAAGTAGCTATGGCTCTACAGTTGAATGTGTCCTGACAAGCCCAGGCAATTCAGCTTTCCTCTTGCTGTACATGAAGGATATACAATTTTGTAGCCATCTAGATAAGGTAACATTGGATACTGGCTTACCCATTCTGGTATTCGAAAAGGAAACGTACAGTTGATCAGATTTTTTAATGTCTTTTGTTCTATGGAGATAGAATCACAATTGTCTATGAAGTCCAATAAATGTTTGAGAAATTGGGAAAAAAGAATTGTAAACTGATTGTCTGATTGATACTTGTTTCTGACAACACCTTTGGTAGACAAGAAGAGTTCGTTCTCAGTGAAACTCTTTGTGAAATATCAAATATGGTGGTTTACAAGATAAGGCTTGAATCTCTGAAATTCTTCTGGCAGAAGTAATCGCTACAAGAAAAATAGTTTTCCAAAATACAAATTTTAGGTCACAGTTGGCAGCAGGCTCAAAGGGGGAATGTACTGTTGTCTGCAACACTAAGGCAAGATCCCAGGGTAAAAATGGATCTTTACACAGAGGTTTTAACAACAAAGTCCTTTTAGGAATGCTTTGCAAAGTTTAGGGGATATTAATGAAGATTTTTGAAACCATTATGAAAATTTGAAATAGCCGCCAGCTGAACTCGAACAGTACAGGAAAAGGTTCCTTCTTCAGAGTAAAGTTAAAAATTCTAAGATTTTGTCGATAAGAGCAGAGAAAGGGTCAATGTTGTGATCACGAGCCCAGTAGGAAAATCTCTTACCTTTACTCTTGTAGAATTTTCAAGTGTAGAGTTTGTGTGAGGCCAAAAGAATTTTATGAACTGGGGAAGACAGAGAATTATCCCTGGCAATTAGTGGAACTGCAGACACCAAGCTGTGAGCTTGAGGTTCTGAAGGTTTGGGTGAACTAATCCCTCTGGATGGGATAGGAAATCTGCTTAGGGTCCAGAGTCCATCGTCACTGAATCAGATAAGGCCAAAGAAATGGGAACCAAATCTGTTTATGTTAGAAGACAGCAATGAGGATTGCTTTGCTCTTCAACCTGATTGCTTTCAATAGGAATTGGGGGATTAAAGGAACAAGGAGAAAGGCGTACAAAAGTCCAGAGGCCCAATCGTGCAGGACAGCATCTTTCGGGAACCAGGGCAAAGTAGCTACTGCACCTGTTCATGGGCAATACAAACAGGTTGCAGCAGGGCTGGCCCCAGTGACAGAAAAGTTTCCTTGCCACTTTGGGATCGAGAGGCCACTTGTGAGGCAAGAGAATGCATCTGCTCAGTTTGTCTGCTATCAGAAAGTCGTTGGAAGAAGTCACAAACTGCCAGACTTTGCAAGCTGATCGACAAAAGGGGTATGACTTGGTTCCTCCCTGCTTGTTGATGTACCAAACTACTGACATACTGTCCATTTGAATTGCAGTCGTTCTTGAGGGAAGAGCAACTTGAAAACCTGCAACGCTAAAATTACTGCCCCTCAGCTCCAGAACATGAACGTGCAAGTTGGCCTCTACAGGGGACCAAGTGCCTTGGATGGTTCTGCACATATAATGCCTCCCCACCCCATATGGGAAGTGTCCGTGGTCACTATGGTTTGGGGTTGAGATGGAATAAATTGATGGCCCAAGAGAACTTCATCTGAACCCACCAAGCTCGACCTTTCTTGCAATGACTGGTAATCAAAGTCTGATCTGACACTGGCTGATACAGAACGGACCACTGAGATGCTAGAAGACAATGAAAAATTCTCATGTGAAATCTTACTAGAGGAACTAACGTAATGGCTACTGCCACTGAACCCAAGGCCTGTAAGACTAGTTATGTGGCTACTCTCTTGCTTCTGACAATCCTTTTTACTTGGGCCTTGATCTTGTGCAGTCTTGTGAAGGGAAGATGTGCAAGTATTGGTATTCAGCACCACTCCTATGAACTCTAAAGTTTGCGTTGGAGTCAGTTGTGATTTTTTTTTGTAATTTACAGTAATCTCCAGGTTGGCACAGGTCTGGAGAATGTAGTCTCTTGCTTGTTCTAGTAGATGCCTGACAGGAGCAGTACTTAGCTAGTTGTCCAAGTACGGAAACACCTGGAATCCTTGCAGTCTCAAGTGACTGCTACTATTGTCAGGCATTTAGTGAACACCCTGGGGGCTGTGGTGAGACCAAAGGGCAGAGCTCTGAACTAATAATGACTGTCTCCCAGCTGTAAGTGAAGAAATCTTCTGGAGGACTTGTTCATTTTTATGTGGTAATATGTGTCCTGGAGATCTATCGAGCAAAGCCAATCATCTTTCCCTAGAAACAGGAGAACAGACTAGAAGAGTGACCATCCGGAACTTTGTTTGCTGAATGGACTTGTTCAAGACACACAATTCCAAAATTGGTCTCCAGTCCCCTGTCTTCTTTGGCACAAAAAAGAATCTTAAAATTCTGGATACTACCTGGTCTGGTGTGACCTCTTGGATGACTTTTTTTTTTGAAGCAGTTTTTGAATGTCTAGTACTGCTGGCTTTCTCTGACTGAATGAATCATCAAGGATTCTGTTGGAATTGCTTGGAAAGAGAGAGAGGGTATGGTGTATCCTCTTGTTATAATCCTTTGCCCCCAAATAAGTTATCTGAAGCCGGGCATGCTAGTGCAAGGACAGATGCCCCCCCCAACTGCTTCCAGAGGAAAGCAACCGGACCTCCTTTCAGGAGCGTTGATAGAGTTTGCAGGAAAGGAGTCCCTGGAAACCTGATTTTGCATGCCACCTCTGTTGCATGGATGGCGTCTTCCATTAAAGCTCACCCCTCGGCCACTGGGAGAGCCACTGCCATGTGTCCTCAAAAGGCCCTTGGGACTTTCTGAACCACATTTTCCCCAATCTTCGGATTCTTGGAGAAGGACTGTTGAGGAGTAGTAAAATGAATGCCCCCTGCAGATTCCATCTTTCTCACATCTGGACAAAGTTTCCTGAACTTTAGGCCAAAAAGGGATGATCCATCAAAGGGCACATTGACGAATGAAGACATGAATGGCTCCACAAATTTGCACAAGGGCATCCAGGCATGTCTCCTAATGGTTACTCCTGATCCCGCTGCTCTAGTCATCCCTTCAGCTGCATGTGCTATGAGCCTCATGAACGAATTTGAAATTGACTCTAGGGTGGCCAACTGAGAAGCAACCTTACCTTGGACCTCTTCAGATACTGCTCCTGCCAGGGCATCTGACAGCTTTTTAATCAAATCCTTCTGCAGTTTGAAGTGTGCCATAAAGTTCAAAGATTGCAATGCAAAGGTCGCTAAAGTATAAACCCACTTTCCAAACCTATTTCCAGAGTATCTCTATTGGGAAGAAGGATAGTGGAACTTTCCACTGCCAGTTTCTTTTTTGTGGCCGCTGTTACCACCACGGCATCTTCTGGGAATCCCTTTGCCAAAAACTGATGGTCTTCTGGTGCAGACAGAATTTTGTCTGGCCACTTGGGAATAGGTTCTATGGTGTCAGGAACCTTCCACACCCACTGCGAGATCAACTTAATGAGGTCGTAGGCAGGTGGAGTACCGAAGGCACACAAGTACAAACTAATTCCTCCGAAGAGGGCTTTTGGGACATCCAGCCACACCTCTATTTAAGGATCTCAAGGATGTCTCCAAAGGAAACATCTGGGAGTGACCGTGGGAACCCTCCCCCTCATCAAAATCAGTGTCTTCTGTGATGGACTCCTCAAGGGAATCTAAGTGTTTCCTCTTACACTTCCTCTTCTGAGAAACCTCCTCAGTGGGGCGATCTGGGGAGGTATCAGAAGAGGATAACACCTGAATGAGTGTCTCCTGTGGCTTTGGCACTCACTGTCCAGGTGTTGAGATTGGAGGAAGCTCTAGTTGGGAGGAAGGATCGGGAAAGTGCTCCAATAGGTAAGAAACCAACTGAACACCCACAGTGGACAAGGCCCTCTCCATAGCTTGGAAGGCTGCTCCCCAAAGAGGGAATGGAGTCTAGAATAGAGGAAGACTGCCTCAGAACTGTGGTCACTCACCGCTCCAAAGAAGCCACTCCCAAAGCTGAAGCTGGGGTAGAGCTAATACATGCTGAAGCTCCAAGGTGCAGAGACAGCTCCAAAAATAAGAGAGTCGAGTCCCACCCTTTGGAGCCAGCAGTGTATCCATGACTTCAAGAGTTCTCCGAATCTGACAGAGCTGAAGAACTCGGTAGAAATGAGTACCAGAGATGCAGATATCATTGGAATTGAAACAGTCAGTGATGGAAATCTTGGAGCCAGAATCTCCAAGGCCTCAGAGGAGGTAAGAGGAGGAAGAGTTGGAGGGGTCATGGAAGGAGAGGGTCCAGCACCCAAAGGGGCCAGAACAGAGGATGCACCTGCAAATCCCCTTGCCACAAGAAGCTGATACACCAATCTCAACATGCCTTTTTGTTAGGCTTATAGTGGGATGAACTGATTGGGTAAGAAGGGGATTTAGGTCTTTCCAAGAATGAGCTGGGCAACTGACCAAAGAGGGATCTATGGATAGTGAATATCCGGTCCAAGGTCTGTCCAAGAAAGAAAATTCAGGCTATGCCATTGGATCTGAAGACATCAGTGCCACAACAGAAGGTGGCGTTGAGGCTGTGAGCTCCATAGGCTGGTCTGATATTTGTTCTAACAATGGCAGCACCAGTGGAGAAGTCAGTTTCATTGCTGAAATCGCACTGAAGTAGCCTTTGAAGAAACTGTTGGTTCCACTGAGATGGCAGGAACCAAAGTTCAGTTTTTTGGTCAGTGCCAAGGGAAAAGCTGGAACCTTTTTTGGTTTATCTAATTTAGAGGATGAAGAGGAAGGGGAAGCTACATCTGTTTTGCTTTTACCAGAAAAACTAGGTAAGGCCTCCTCAAAAGCAGATTTAATCATCCCTTTTAGCAGTAATCTGTTTTTCCTTTCTACCAGGGCCTGGTGACTAAAGGCATGACAGATTGAACAATCCTCTTGCAAGTGCACCAGGCCCAAGCAATAGACACAAAGAGAATGCCCATCGGAACTGGGCATCTTACTGTCACACTCTTGACATTTTTTAAAACCAAAAGCTCCTTTAGTTTTGTCAGCTATATCTTAAACAAGCAGCAACCCAAACAAAAGAAGCCAATAAGAAAAAAGGAAAGGAAGGCTACCAACAATGGTAGATGAGAGTACCAAAGTAAAGGACGCTACCAATGATGGTAAAAAGACTACAATAACTGTAGGGAGAAATATGAAAGAACTACTACTACTAGTTTTTGAATAAATGGAAAAGAAAGAAGTACTACCAACAATGGTAGTCGCAAGGTTTAGCGAAGAAAAGGGTACGCTGAAGAAGAATGAAAAAAAATGCATGGCTATACAAAAAATTTTGAAACAGAACAAGAAAATTAAACTTAGCTCAAGAGAAGTTTGGCGACACATCTGTTACAGGAAGCAGCAAACACGATCCGAGGTAAACTGGAGAGGAGTATTCTTGGTAGGACTTGAGCTCGAGAGTTTTTGGTTCTCATGGGCTGTAGTAACACCAACTTGAACTGCTCTTAAAAAAGATCCAACTAAGTATTCAATTCAATGGAACGACAACAGCAAAAATACAAGGTAAAATCTATATTGCAAAAAACTGGTTAAGCGCTTTTGTCCTAACAGGACATCTTCAGAATCAGTTAAAAACTGAAAACCATAGGCTTAAATACAAAACAAATAAAAACATACAAATAATTTTGGAACATCTAAACTCATTCTGGCTGATGGCAATTGCCACACTAAAGGGATTGTTTACATCACAGTATGTTCCAATTGGTCTTGTTTTTATGTTGGAAAAACAATTTCGGATGAGATCTATGAACATTGTCACAACATTTCAAAACTAGATGCTAATAATTATTTGTATAAACATTCTCTTTCATGTCATAGTTTTGATAAATTTATGTTTGTGTTATTGGAGATTGTCCCTCATAACAAACTATGTGGGCCTTGGGAAATCAGGGGTGAAAAGTAGAGAACTATTTTGGCAATTTAAACTGAATGCCTCAGTATACCCTAGTTTAAATGAACACACCTCTGTCGTGCCTTTTCTTAAACTTACAGCCGTTAAGTTATAAGGCACTTCACTTGATCTTATTGTTTTACATAACTGATGCGTGTGTTTTTAACAACTGTTCACATCAGTCATGGTTTTATTGTTTTTTTATTTTATTTTATATACTGAACACTTACACTTGATTCACAGTCTTAACATTCATTTGATTGAAAAGATGATGATTGCACTGTAATTGGGAAGGTTATTACTGTGACAAGGGAAATACTGCCAGCCCAGCTAGCTGGAATTCTGTAAATAACTATATGTCATTTGTGAATACTAATATGATTTATGTAAAAATGTAACAAAAAGAGACACTGCCAGCCCAGCTAGCTGGAATTTTTTAAATAATCCTGTCATTTGTGAATATTGATTTGATTTATACAGAACTGTATGTTATGTACTGAGCTAAAATGCAACCACAGCATGCCCTGCTGGCTTAGAACAGAAATGTATATAAACTATTGTAATTGTGTAACTGTACGTTTTGACAGTAGAAACTGGGACATAAAAAATTAACTTGCAAAACTTCAAGAAAATAAGTTGAAATTAAATTGTTTTATGATTGTGCTATAAACGTTATCTCTCAGTTTCAGTGTAGCAGACAATGTCTACAGCTAGAAGTTTTTTGTATGGTCTTGGAAGAGAAGCAATTACTGGGTTTGAGATGCAGAAGTGTTTTATTGTTTTATGACTTTCAAGATCTGCATTTTTCTGTTTGTACTTTCTGACAATGGGGGTAGCTTGGGAACTAAAGTCAGGTGACAAAAAGTGATGTCATCCAAGCTAACCCAGCAGTACTATTTGATATTAATTTAAGAACTCTCTCAGAGACAGACTTGACATTTTGTATTTTGTCTTGGACCTAACAAGAACCTTCTGCACTTGCCCTGCTGTACGCTTTTTAGGGCATATTAACTATCTTAGATATAGTTAGGAATATAGTAAAGATAGTTTAAATGTTTTCTATATTTATTTGAGACCATGCTGCAATGTTGTTTTAAATATTTCCTGTGATTTTGAAAGCTGAAGTTACTCTGAATACATTTAGTATTGTCTTGTTCTTTATTTATCAAACATATTTAAACCTATCTTTGTGGCTATTTGTGAGACATATTTAAGCTCTTAGAGTACTTGCATATCTATTTGGTGACACTGTACAGGCCACTCCTGAACAGCCTTGCTCTTGGTCAGACTACCATTTGGATAATAGTAACATTGCACAGTAGGATTGGACACCCTTTGTTACAGGCCTAAAGTAGCTGATAAGAGTGGTTGGTGGTAGTGGAAACTACCTTTTAGTCTGGACAAAAGGGGGCATAGCTAGTGAACCTGTGCCAGCCTTTCTCAGGTGTGTGGTGTATATAAATCAAATCTCAAAGAGTGTGTGTGTATCAGCTACTTGGGCAGGGGCACGAAGCACTGGTTGGACACAGAGGGTGATGGAGGTTTTGGCTTGCCACTCAGCTGAGATCTCAACCCTAGAGCTGTGCCAGTGGGGAGTCTTATTCGGGATCTGGAGAGGGAGAAACCAGCCCCAGACTGACTGTTGTCATTCTCCCAGTGTGCACGTCCCCTGGCTGTTGCCAATGGTGAGGATTGAGGTTCCTTGATTACTGGGCCAGGGCAAGGGTGCCACAATTATAATAGGCAGTTTATTAATAATTAATCACCAAGGGTTTTTGTATGCTTTTTGTTTTGCATTTAATTCAATGGCTTTCAATTTTGAACTGGTTCTAAAGTTGTCCTGTTAGGATGAA